>NW_026736104.1:0-84000 GCF_949786415.1 Peromyscus eremicus
AAACTGACAAGAACAGTAGCTCCTCTTCAGTCCGATACACTGTACTTGTTGGGAACAGACGCGAGTGCTACTTGCACTGTGTATGGCAATGGGAGCGCAATAGTGACTTTCCTTACCAGAAAACAACTCTTGCTCGTAAGACCAGAAACTTCATGTGATTCAACTCCATTTAGGACTGGGAAACAAATGCTAGCTCGCCTTACATGAAACACACTCTGCTTTTGAGAAAAGAGCACTCTTCTACTCTACTGTGTTTCCTCTGGGGTCCGAACAGTGAGCTTGCTCAGAACAAAAGAACTGTGCTTCCTACACACACGGGCCATATCTAGTTCAACTCTGCTTAGGAAACTGACAAGAACAGTAGCTCCTCTTCCGTCCAATACACTGTACTTGCGGGGAACAGACAAGAGTGCTCTTTGCACAGGGTAGGGCAATTGGAGCACAATAGTGACTTGTCTTACCAGAAAACAACTCTTGCTTGTAGGACAAAAAACTGCATGTGACTCAACTCCATTTAGTTCTGGGGAACAAACTCTAGCTCGCTTTACAAAAAAGACACTCTGCTTTTGAGAAAAGAGCACTCTTCTACTCTACTTTGTTTCCTATAGCGCCAGAACAGTGAGCTTGCTCAGAAAAAAAGAACTGTACTTCCTACACACACGGACCATATCTAGTACAACTCTGCTTAGGAAACTGACAAGAACAGTAGCTCGTTTTCAGTCCAATACACTGTACTTGCTGGGAACAGACGGGAGTGCTATTTGCACTGTGTATGGCAATGGGAGCGCAATAGTGACTTTCCTTTCCTGAAAACAACTCTTGATCGTAGGACCAGAAACTGCATGTGATTCAACTCCATTTAGGACTGGGAAACAAATGCTAGCTCCCCTTACATGAAACACACTCTGCTTTTGAGAAAAGAGCACTCTACTACTCTACTGTGCTTCCTATGGGGTCCGAAAAGTGAGCTTGCTCAGAACAAAAGAACTGTGCTTCCTACACACACGGGCCATATCTAGTTCAACTCTGCTTAGGATCTGACAAGAACAGTAGATCCTCTTCAGTCCAATACACTGTACTTGCGGGGAACAGACGCGAGTGCTATTTGCACTGTATATGGCAATTGGAGCACAATAGTGACTCGTCTTACCAGAAAACAACTCTTGCTCGTAGGACAAAAAACTCCATGTGACTCAACTTCATTCAGGACTGGGAAACAAATGCTAGCTCGCCTTACAAGAAACACACTCTGCTTTTGAGAAAAGAGCACTCTTCTACTCTACTGTGTTTCCTATGGGGTCCGAACAGTGAGCTTGCTCAGAACAAAAGAACTGTGCTTCCTACACACGGCCATATCTAGTTCAATTCTGCTTAGGAACCTGAAAAGAACAGTAGCTCCTCTTCAGTCCCATACACTGTACTTGCTGGGAACAGACGCGAGTGCTATTTGCAGTGTGTATGGCAATGTGAGCGCAATAGTGACTTTACTTACCAGAAAACAACTCTTGCTCGTAAGACTAGAAACTGCATGTGATTCAACTCCAATTAGGACTGGAAAACAAACGCTAGCTCGACTTCCAAGAAACACACTCTGCTTTTGATAAAAGAGCACTCTTCTACTCTACTGTGTTTCCTATGTGTTCCGAACAGTGAGCTTGCTCAGAACAAAAAAACTGTGCTTCCTACTCACACGGCCATATCTAGTTCAAGTCTGCTTAGGAACCTGACAAGAACAGTAGATCCTCTTCAGTCCAATACACTGTACTTGCTGAGAACAGACGCCAGTGCTATTTGTCCTGTGTATGGCAATGGCAGCTCAATAGTGATTCTTCTTACGAGAAAACAACTCTTGCTCGTAGGACCAGAAACTGCATGTGATTCCACTCCATTTAAAACTGGGAAACAAACTCTAGCTCGCTTTACAAGAAACACACTCTGCTTTTGAGAAAAGAGCACTCTTCTACTCTACTGTGTTTCCTATAGGGCCCGAACAGTGAGCTTGCTCAGAACAAAAAAACTGTGCTTCCTACACACGGGCCATAACTAGTTCAACTCTGCTTAGGAAACTGACAAGAACAGTAGCTCCTCTTCAGTCCGATACACTGTACTTGCTGGGAACAGACGCGAGTGCTATTTGCACTGTGTATGGAATGGGAGCGCAATAGTGACTTTCCTTACCAGAAAACAACTCTTGCTCCTAGGACCAGAAACTGCATGTGATTCAACTCCATTTAGGACTGGGAAACAAATGCTAGCTCGCCTTACATGAAACACACTCTGCTTTTGAGAAAAGAGCACTCTTCTACTCTACTGTGCTTCCTATGGGGTCCGAACAGTGAACTTGCTCAGAACAAAAGAACTGTGCTTCCTACTCACACGGCCATATCTAGTTCAATTCTGCTTAGGAACCTGACAAGAACAGCAGATCCTCTTCAGTCCAATACACTGTACTTGCTGGGAACAGACGCCAGTGCTATTTGTCCTGTGTATGGCAATGGCAGCGCAATAGTGACTCTTCTTACCAGAAAACAACTCTTGCTTGTAGGACCAGAAACTGCATGTGATTCAACTCCATTTAGGACTGGGAAACAAAAGCTAGCTCACCTTGCAAGAAACACACTCTGCTTTAGAGAAAAGAGCACACTTCTACTCTACTGTGTTTCCTATGGGGTCTGATCAGTGAGCTTGCTCAGAACAAAAGAACTGTGCTTCCTACACACGGGCCATATCTCGTTCAACTCTGCTTAGGAAACTGACAAGAACAGTAGCTCCTCTTCAGTCCGATACACTGTACTTGCTGGGAACAGACGCGAGTGCTATTTGCACTGTGTATGGCAATGGGAGCGCAATAGTGACTTTCCTTACCAGAAAACAACTCTTGCTCGTAAGTCCAGAAACTGCATGTGATTCAACTCCATTTAGGACTGGGAAACAAACTCTAGCTCGCCTTACATGAAACACACTCTGCTTTTGAGAAAAGAGCACTCTTCTACTCTACTGTGTTTCCTATGGGTTCCAAACAGTGAGCTTGCTCAGAACAAAAGAACTGTGCTTCCTACACACGGGCCATATCTAGTTCAACTCTGCTTAGGAAACTGACAAGAACACTAGATCCTCTTCAGTCCAATACACTGTACTTGCTGGGAACAGACGCCAGTGCTATTTGTCCTGTGTATGGCAATGGCAGCGCAATAGTGACTCTTCTTACCAGAAAACAAATCTTGCTCGTAGGACCAGAAACTGCATGTGATTCCACTCCATTTAGGACTGGGAAACAAACGCTAGCTCGCCTTACAAGAAACACATTCTGCTTTAGAGAAAAGAGCACTCTTCTACTCTACTGTGTTTCCTATGGGGTCCAAACAGTGAGCTTGCTCAGAACAAAAGAACTGTGCTTCCTACACATGGGCCATATCTAGTTCAACTCTGCTTAGGAAACTGACAAGAACAGTAGCTCCTCTTCAGTCCGATACACTGTACTTGCTGGGAACAGACGTGAGAGCTATGTGCACTATGTATGGCAAGGGGAGCACAATAGTGACTTTCCTTACCAGAAAACAGCTCTTGCTCTTAGGACCAGAAACTGCATGTGATTCAATTCCATTTAGGACTGGGAAACAAACGCTAGCTCGCCTTACAAGAAACACACTCTGCTTTAGAGAAAAGAGCACTCTTCTACTCTACTGTGTTTCCTATGGTGTCCGAACAGTGAGCTTGCTCAGAACAAAAGAACTGTGCTTCCTACACGCACGGATCATATCTAGTTCCATTCTGCTTAGTAAACTGACAAGAACAGTAGCTCCTATTCAGTCCGATACACTGTACTTGCTGGGAAAAGACGCGAGTGCTATTTGCCTAGTAAAGGGCAATGGGAGCGCAATAGTGACTTTCCTTACCAGAAAACAACTCTTGTTCATAGGACCAGAAACTGCATGTGATTCAACTCCATTTAGGACTAGGAAACAAACGCTAGCTAGCCTTACAAAAACACACTCTGCTTTTGAGAAAAGAGCACTCTTCTACTCTACTGTGTTTCCTATGTGTTCCGAAAAGTGAGCTTGCTCAGAACAAAAGAACTGTGCTTCCTACACACACGGCCATATCTAGTTCAATTCTGCTTAGGTACCTGACAAGAACAGTAGATCCTCTTCAGTCCAATACACTGTACTTGCTGGGAACAGACGCCAGTGCTTTTTGTCCTATGTATGGCAATGGCAGCGCAATAGTGACTCTTCTTACCAGAAAACAACTCTTGCTCGTAGGACTAGAAACTGCATGTGATTCAACTCCATTTAGGACTGGGAAACAAATGCTAGCTCGCCTTACAAGAAACACACTCTGCTTTAGAGAAAAGCACACTCTTCTACTCTACTGTGTTTAATATATGGCCAGAATAGTGAGCTTGCTCAGAACAAAAGAACTGTGCTTCCTACGCATGGGCCATATCTAGTTCAACTCTGCTTAGGAAACTGACAAGAACAGTAGCTCTTCTTCAGTCCGATACACTGTACTTGCTGGGAACAGACGCGAGTGCTATTTGCACTGTGTATGGCAATGGGAGCGCAATAGTGACTTTCCTTACCAGAAAACAACTCTTGCTCGTAAGACCAGAAACTTCATGTGATTCAACTCCATTTAGGACTGGGAAACAAATGCTAGCTCGCCTTACATGAAACACACTCTGCTTTTGAGAAAAGAGCACTCTTCTACTCTACTGTGTTTCCTATGGGGTCCGAACAGTGAGCTTGCTCAGAACAAAAGAACTGTGCTTCCTACACACACGGGCCATATCTAGTTCAACTCTGCTTAGGAAACTGACAAGAACAGTAGCTCCTCTTCCGTCCAATTCACTGTACTTGCGGGGAACAGACGCGAGTGCTCTTTGCACTGGGTAGGGCAATTGGTGCACAATAGTGACTTGTCTTACCAGAAAACAACTCTTGCTTGTAGGACAAAAAACTGCATGTGACTCAACTCCATTTAGGACTGGGGAACAAACTCTAGCTCGCTTTACAAAAAAGACACTCTGTTTTGAGAAAAGAGCACTCTTCTACTCTACTTTGTTTCCTATAGGGCCAGAACAGTGAGCTTGCTCAGGAAAAAAGAGCTGTACTTCCTACACACACAGGCCATATCTAGTACAACTCTGCTTAGGAAACTGACAAGAACAGTAGCTGGTTTTCAGTCCAATACACTGTACTTGCTGGGAACAGACAGGAGGGCTATTTGCACTGTGTATGGCAATGGGAGCGCAATAGTGACTTTCCATACCAGAAAACAACTCTTGATCGTAGGACCAGAAACTGCATGTGATTCAACTCCATTTAGGACTGGGAAACAAATGCTAGCTCCCCTTACATGAAACACACTCTGCTTTTGAGAAAAGAGCACTCTTCTACTCTACTGTGTTTCCTATGGGGTCCGAAAAGTGAGCTTGCTCAGAACAAAAGAACTGTGCTTCCTACACACACGGCCATATCTAGTTCAACTCTGCTTAGGAAACTGACAAGAACAGTAGCTCCTCTTCCGTCCAATACACTGTACTTGCGGGGAACAGACGCGAGTGCTATTTGCACTGTGTATGGCAATTGGAGAACAATAGTGACTTGTCTTACCAGAAAACAACTTTTGCTCATAGGACAAAAAACTGCATGTGACTCAACTCCATTTAGGACTGGGAAACAAACGCTAGCTCGCCTTACAAGAAACACACTCTGCTTTTGAGAAAAGAGCACTCTTCTACTCTACTGTGTTTCCTATGTGTTCCAAACAGTGAGCTTGCTCAGAACAAAAAAACTGTGCTTCCTACACACACGGCCATATCTAGTTCAACTCTGCTTAGGAAACTGACAAGAACACTAGATCCTCTTCAGTCCAATACACTGTACTTGCTGGGAACAGACGCCAGTGCTATTTGTCCTGTGTATGGCAATGGCAGCACAATAGTGACTCTTCTTACCAGAAAACAAATCTTGCTCGTAGGACCAGAAACTGCATGTGATTCCACTCCATTTAGGACTGGGAAACAAACGCTAGCTCGCCTTACAAGAAACACATTCTGCTTTAGAGAAAAGAGCACTCTTCTACTCTACTGTGTTTCCTAAGGGGTCCAAACAGTGAGCTTGCTCAGAACAAAAGAACTGTGCTTCCTACACATGGGCCATATCTAGTTCAACTCTGCTTAGGAAACTGACAAGAACAGTAGCTCCTCTTCAGTCCGATACACTGTACTTGCTGGGAACAGACGTGAGAGCTATGTGCACTATGTATGGCAAGGGGAGCACAATAGTGACTTTCCTTACCAGAAAACAGCTCTTGCTCTTAGGACCAGAAACTGCATGTGATTCAATTCCATTTAGGACTGGGAAACAAACGCTAGCTCGCCTTACAAGAAACACACTCTGCTTTAGAGAAAAGAGCACTCTTCTACTCTACTGTGTTTCAAATGTTGTCCGAACTGTGAGCTTGCTCAGAACAAAAGAACTGTGCTTCCTACACGCACGGATCATATCTAGTTCCATTCTGCTTAGTAAACTGACAAGAACAGTAGCTCCTATTCAGTCCAATACACTGTCCTTGCTGGGAAAAGACGCGAGTGCTATTTGCCTAGTAAAGGGCAAAGGGAGCGCAATAGTGATTTTCCTTACCAGAAAACAACTCTTGTTCATAGGACCAGAAACTGCATGTGATTCAACTCCATTTAGGACTAGGAAACAAACGCTAGCTAGCCTTACAAAAACACACTCTGCTTTTGAGAAAAGAGCACTCTTCTACTCAACTGTGTTTCCTATGTGTTCCGAAAAGTGAGCTTGCTCAGAACAAAAGAACTGTGCTTCCTACACACACGGCCATATCTAGTTCAATTCTGCTTAGGAACCTGACAAGAACAGTAGATCCTCTTCAGTCCAATACACTGTACTTGCTGGGAACAGACGCCAGTGCTTTTTGTCCAATGTATGGCAATGGCAGCGCAATAGTGACTCTTCTTACCAGAAAACAACTCTTGCTCGTAGGACTAGAAACTGCATGTGATTCAACTCCATTTAGGACTGGGAAACAAACGCTAGCTCGCCTTACAAGAAACACACTCTGCTTTAGAGAAAAGAGCACTCTTCCACTCTACTGTGTTTCCTATAGTGCCAGAACAGTGAGCTTGCTCAGAACAAAAGAACTGTGCTTCCTACACACGGGCCATAACTAGTTCAACTCTGCTTAGGAAACTGACAAGAACAGCAGCTCCTCTTCAGTCCGATACACTGTACTTGCTGGGAACAGACGCAAGTGCTATTTGCACTTGTATGGCAATAGGAGCGCAATAGTGACTTTCCTTACCAGAAAACAACTCTTGATCGTAGGACCAGAAACTGCATGTGATCAACTCCATTTAGGACTGGGAAACAAATGCTAGCTCGCCTTACATGAAACACACTCTGCTTCTGAGAAAAGAGCACTCTTCTACTCTACTGTGTTTCCTATGGTGTCCGAACAGTGAGCTTGCTCAGAACAAAAGAACTGTGCTTCCTACACACACGGGCCGTATCTAGTTCAACTCTGCTTAGGAAAATGACAAGAACACTAGATCCTCTTCAGTCCAATACACTGTACTTGCTGGGAACAGGCGCCAGTGCTATTTATCCTGTGTATGGCAGTTGCAGCGCAATAGTGACTCTTCTTACCAGAAAACAACTCTTGATCGTAGGACCAGAAACTGCATGTGATTCAACTCCATTTAGGACTGGGAAACAAAAGCTAGCTCACCTTACAAGAAACACACTCTGCTTTAGAGAAAAGAGCACTCTTCTACTCTACTGTGTTTCCTATAGGGCCAGAATAGTGAGCTTGCTCAGAACAAAAGAACTGTGTTTCCTACACACGGGCCATATCTAGTTCAACTCTGCTTAGGAAACTGACAAGAACAGTAGCTCCTCTTCAGTCCGATACACTGTACTTGCGGGGAACAGACGCGAGTGCTATTTGCTCTGTGTATGGCAATTGGAGCACAATAGACTCGTCTTTCCAGAAAACAACTCTTGCTTGTAGGACAAAAAACTGCATGTGACTCAACTCCATTTAGGACTGGGAAACAAACGCTAGCTCGCCTTACAAGAAACACACTCTGCCTTTGAGAAAAGAGCACTCTTCTAATGTACTGTGTTTCCTATAGGGCCAGAACAGTGAGCTTGCTCAGAACAAAGAACTGTGCTTCCTACACACGGCCATATCTAGTTCAATTCTGCTTAGGAACCTGACAAGGACAGTAGATCCTCTTCAGTCCAGTACACTGTAATTGCTGGGAACAGACACCAGTGCTGTTTGTCCTGTGTATGGCAATGGCAGCGCAACAGTGACTCTTCATACCAGAAAACAACTCTTGCTCGTATGATGAGTACTGCATGTGATTCAACACCATTTAGGACTGGGAAACAAAAGCTAGCTCACCTTACAAGAAACACACTCTGCTTTAGAGAAAAGCGCACTCTTCTACTCTACTGTGTTTAATATATGGCCAGAATAGTGAGCTTGCTCAGAACAAAAGAACTGTGCTTCCTACACATGGGCCATATCTAGTTCAACTCTGCTTAGGAAACTGACAAGAACAGTAGCTCCTCTTCAGTCCGATACACTGTACTTGTTGGGAACAGACGCGAGTGCTACTTGCACTGTGTATGGCAATGGGAGCGCAATAGTGACTTTCCTTACCAGAAAACAACTCTTGCTCGTAAGACCAGAAACTTCATGTGATTCAACTCCATTTAGGACTGGGAAACAAATGCTAGCTCGCCTTACATGAAACACACTCTGCTTTTGAGAAAAGAGCACTCTTCTACTCTACTGTGTTTCCTCTGGGGTCCGAACAGTGAGCTTGCTCAGAACAAAAGAACTGTGCTTCCTACACACACGGGCCATATCTAGTTCAACTCTGCTTAGGAAACTGACAAGAACAGTAGCTCCTCTTCCGTCCAATACACTGTACTTGCGGGGAACAGACAAGAGTGCTCTTTGCACAGGGTAGGGCAATTGGAGCACAATAGTGACTTGTCTTACCAGAAAACAACTCTTGCTTGTAGGACAAAAAACTGCATGTGACTCAACTCCATTTAGTTCTGGGGAACAAACTCTAGCTCGCTTTACAAAAAAGACACTCTGCTTTTGAGAAAAGAGCACTCTTCTACTCTACTTTGTTTCCTATAGCGCCAGAACAGTGAGCTTGCTCAGAAAAAAAGAACTGTACTTCCTACACACACGGACCATATCTAGTACAACTCTGCTTAGGAAACTGACAAGAACAGTAGCTCGTTTTCAGTCCAATACACTGTACTTGCTGGGAACAGACGGGAGTGCTATTTGCACTGTGTATGGCAATGGGAGCGCAATAGTGACTTTCCTTTCCTGAAAACAACTCTTGATCGTAGGACCAGAAACTGCATGTGATTCAACTCCATTTAGGACTGGGAAACAAATGCTAGCTCCCCTTACATGAAACACACTCTGCTTTTGAGAAAAGAGCACTCTACTACTCTACTGTGCTTCCTATGGGGTCCGAAAAGTGAGCTTGCTCAGAACAAAAGAACTGTGCTTCCTACACACACGGGCCATATCTAGTTCAACTCTGCTTAGGATCTGACAAGAACAGTAGATCCTCTTCAGTCCAATACACTGTACTTGCAGGGAACAGACGCGAGTGCTATTTGCACTGTATATGGCAATTGGAGCACAATAGTGACTCGTCTTACCAGAAAACAACTCTTGCTCGTAGGACAAAAAACTCCATGTGACTCAACTTCATTCAGGACTGGGAAACAAATGCTAGCTCGCCTTACAAGAAACACACTCTGCTTTTGAGAAAAGAGCACTCTTCTACTCTACTGTGTTTCCTATGGGGTCCGAACAGTGAGCTTGCTCAGAACAAAAGAACTGTGCTTCCTACACACGGCCATATCTAGTTCAATTCTGCTTAGGAACCTGAAAAGAACAGTAGCTCCTCTTCAGTCCCATACACTGTACTTGCTGGGAACAGACGCGAGTGCTATTTGCAGTGTGTATGGCAATGTGAGCGCAATAGTGACTTTACTTACCAGAAAACAACTCTTGCTCGTAAGACTAGAAACTGCATGTGATTCAACTCCAATTAGGACTGGAAAACAAACGCTAGCTCGACTTCCAAGAAACACACTCTGCTTTTGATAAAAGAGCACTCTTCTACTCTACTGTGTTTCCTATGTGTTCCGAACAGTGAGCTTGCTCAGAACAAAAAAACTGTGCTTCCTACTCACACGGCCATATCTAGTTCAAGTCTGCTTAGGAACCTGACAAGAACAGTAGATCCTCTTCAGTCCAATACACTGTACTTGCTGAGAACAGACGCCAGTGCTATTTGTCCTGTGTATGGCAATGGCAGCTCAATAGTGATTCTTCTTACGAGAAAACAACTCTTGCTCGTAGGACCAGAAACTGCATGTGATTCCACTCCATTTAAAACTGGGAAACAAACTCTAGCTCGCTTTACAAGAAACACACTCTGCTTTTGAGAAAAGAGCACTCTTCTACTCTACTGTGTTTCCTATAGGGCCCGAACAGTGAGCTTGCTCAGAACAAAAAAACTGTGCTTCCTACACACGGGCCATAACTAGTTCAACTCTGCTTAGGAAACTGACAAGAACAGTAGCTCCTCTTCAGTCCGATACACTGTACTTGCTGGGAACAGACGCGAGTGCTATTTGCACTGTGTATGGAATGGGAGCGCAATAGTGACTTTCCTTACCAGAAAACAACTCTTGCTCCTAGGACCAGAAACTGCATGTGATTCAACTCCATTTAGGACTGGGAAACAAATGCTAGCTCGCCTTACATGAAACACACTCTGCTTTTGAGAAAAGAGCACTCTTCTACTCTACTGTGCTTCCTATGGGGTCCGAACAGTGAACTTGCTCAGAACAAAAGAACTGTGCTTCCTACTCACACGGCCATATCTAGTTCAATTCTGCTTAGGAACCTGACAAGAACAGCAGATCCTCTTCAGTCCAATACACTGTACTTGCTGGGAACAGACGCCAGTGCTATTTGTCCTGTGTATGGCAATGGCAGCGCAATAGTGACTCTTCTTACCAGAAAACAACTCTTGCTTGTAGGACCAGAAACTGCATGTGATTCAACTCCATTTAGGACTGGGAAACAAAAGCTAGCTCACCTTGCAAGAAACACACTCTGCTTTAGAGAAAAGAGCACACTTCTACTCTACTGTGTTTCCTATGGGGTCTGATCAGTGAGCTTGCTCAGAACAAAAGAACTGTGCTTCCTACACACGGGCCATATCTCGTTCAACTCTGCTTAGGAAACTGACAAGAACAGTAGCTCCTCTTCAGTCCGATACACTGTACTTGCTGGGAACAGACGCGAGTGCTATTTGCACTGTGTATGGCAATGGGAGCGCAATAGTGACTTTCCTTACCAGAAAACAACTCTTGCTCGTAAGTCCAGAAACTGCATGTGATTCAACTCCATTTAGGACTGGGAAACAAACTCTAGCTCGCCTTACATGAAACACACTCTGCTTTTGAGAAAAGAGCACTCTTCTACTCTACTGTGTTTCCTATGGGTTCCAAACAGTGAGCTTGCTCAGAACAAAAGAACTGTGCTTCCTACACACGGGCCATATCTAGTTCAACTCTCCTTAGGAAACTGACAAGAACAGTAGCTCCTCTTCCGTCCAATACACTGTACTTGCGGGGAACAGACGCGAGTGCTATTTGCACTGTGTATGGCAATGGGAGCACAGTAGTGACTTGTCTTACCAGAAAACAACTCTTGCTCTTAGGAAAAAAAACTGCATGTGACTCAACTCCATTTAGGACTGGGAAACAAACGTTAGCTCGCCTTACAAGGAACAAACTCTGCTTTTGAGAAAAGAGCACTCTTCTACTCTACTGTGTTTCCTATGTGTTCCGAACAGTGAGCATGCTCAGAACAAAAAAACTGTGCTTCCTACACACACGGCCATATCTAGTTCAAGTCTGCTTAGGATCCTGACAAGAACAGTAGATCCTCTTCAGTCCAATACACTGTACTTGATGGGAATAGACGCCAGTGCTATTTGTCCTGTGTATGGCAATTGGAGAACAATAGTGACTTGTCTTACCAGAAAACAACTCTTGCTCGTAGGACAAAAAACTGCATGTGACTCAACTCCATTTAGGACTGGGAAACAAACGCTAGCTCGACTTCCAAGAAACACACTCTGCTTTTGATAAAAGAACACTCTTCTACTCTACCTTGTTTCCTATAGGGCCAGAACAGTGAGCTTGCTCAGAACAAAAAAACTGTGCTTCCTACTCACACGGCCATATCTAGTTCAAGTCTGCTTAGGAACCTGACAAGTACAGTAGATCCTCTTCAGTTCAATACACTGTACTTGCTGGGAACAGACGCCAGTGCTATTTGTCCTGAGTATGGCAATGGCAGTGCAATAGTTACTCTTTTTAACAGAAAACAACTCTTGCTCTTAGGACCAGAAACTTCATGTGATTCAACTCCATTTATGACTGGGAAACAAACTCTAGCTCGCTTTACAAGAAACACACTCTGCTTTAGAGAAAAGAGCACTCTTCTACTCTACTGTGTTTCCTATAAGGCCAGAACAGTGAGCTTGCTCAGAAAAAAAGAACTGTGCTTCCTACACACGGGCCATAACTAGTTCAACTTTGCTTAGGAAACTGACAAGAACAGTAGCTCCTCTTCAATCCAGTACACTGTACTTGCTGGGAACAGACGCGAGTGCTATTTGCACTGTGTATGGCAATGGGAGCGCAATAGTGACTTTTCTTACCAGAAAACAACTCTTGCTCGTAAGACCAGAAACTGCATGTGATTCAACTCCATTTAGGACTGGGAAACAAATGCTAGCTCGCCTTACATGAAACACACTCTGCTTTTGAGAAAAGAACACTCTTCTAATCTATTGTGCTTCCTATGGGGTCCGAACAGTGAGCTTGCTCAGAACAAAAGAACTGTGCTTCCTACACACGGGCCATATCTAGTTCAACTCTGCTTAGGAAACTGACAAGAACAGTAGATCTTCTTCAGTCCAATACACTGTACTTGCGGGGAACAGACGCGAGTGTTATTTGCACTGTGTATGGCAATTAAAGCACAATAGTGACGCGTCTTACCAGAACACAATTCTTGCTCGTAGGACAAAAAACTGCATGTGACACAACTCCATTTAGGACTGGGAAACAAACACTAGCTCGCCTTACAAGAAAAACACTCTGCTTTTGAGAAAAGAGCACTCTTCTACTATACTGTGTTTCCTATAGGGCCAGAACAGTGAGCTTGCTCAGAACAAAAGAACTGACTTCCTACACACGGGCCATATCTAGTTCAAGTCTGCTTAGGAACCTGACAAGAACAGTAGCTCCTCTTCAATCCAGTACACTGTACTTGCTGGGAACAGACGCGAGTGCTATTTGCACTGTGTATGGCAATGGGAGCGCAATAGTGACTTTTCTTACCAGAAAACAACTCTTGCTCGTAAGACCAGAAACTGCATGTGATTCAACTCCATTTAGGACTGGGAAACAAATGCTAGCTCGCCTTACATGAAACACACTCTGCTTTTGAGAAAAGAACACTCTTCTAATCTATTGTGCTTCCTATGGGGTCCGAACAGTGAGCTTGCTCAGAACAAAAGAACTGTGCTTCCTACACACGGGCCATATCTAGTTCAACTCTGCTTAGGAAACTGACAAGAACAGTAGATCTTCTTCAGTCCAATACACTGTACTTGCGGGGAACAGATGCGAGTGTTATTTGCACTGTGTATGGCAATTAAAGCACAATAGTGACGCGTCTTACCAGAAAACAATTCTTGCTCGTAGGACAAAAAACTGCATGTGACACAACTCCATTTAGGACTGGGAAACAAACACTAGCTCGCCTTACAAGAAAAACACTCTGCTTTTGAGAAAAGAGCACTCTTCTACTATACTGTGTTTCCTATAGGGCCAGAACAGTGAGCTTGCTCAGAACAAAAGAACTGACTTCCTACACACGGGCCATATCTAGTTCAAGTCTGCTTAGGAACCTGACAAGAACAGTAGCTCCTCTTCTGTCCGATACACTGTACTAGCTGGGAACAAACGCGAGTGCTATTTGCACTGTGTATGGCAATGGGAGCACAATAGTTACTTTCCTTACCAGAAAACAAGTCTTGCTCGTAGGACAAAAAATTGCATGTGACTCAACTCCATTTAGGACTGGGAAACAAACGCTAGCTCAACTTCCAAGAAACACACTTTGCTTTTGAGAAAAGAGCACTCTTCTACTCTACTGTGTTTCCTATATGTTCTGAACAGTGAGCTTGATCAGAAAAAAAAAAAACTGTGCTTCCTACTCACACGGCCATATCTAGTTCAATTCTGCTTAGGAACCTGACAAGAACAGTAGATCCTCTTCAGTTCAATACACTGTACTTGCTGGGAAGAGACGCCAGTGCTATTTGTCCTGTGTATGGCAATGGCAGTGCAATAGTGACTCTTCTTAACAGAAAACAACTCTTGCTCATAGGACCAGAAACTGCATGTGATTCAACTCCATTTAGGACGGGGAAACAAATTCTAGCTCGCTTTACAAGAAACACACTCTGCTTTTGAGAAAAGAGCGCTCTTCTACTCTACTGTGTTTCCTATGTGTTCCGAACAGTGAGCTTGCTCAGAACAAAAAAAGTGTGCTTCCTACACACACGGCCATATCTAGTTCAAGTCTGCTTAGGAACCTGACAAGAACAGTAGATCCTCTTCAGTTCAATACACTGTACTTGCTGGGAACAGACGCCAGTGCAATTTGTCCTGAGTATGGCAATGGCAGCACAATAGTTACTCTTTTTAACAGAAAACAACTCGTGCTCTTAGGACCAGAAACTTCATGTGATTCAACTCCATTTAGAACTGGGAAACAAACTCTAGCTCGCTTTACAAGAAACACACTCTGCTTTTCAAAAAAGAGCACTCTTCTACTCTACTGTTTTTCCTATAAGGCCAGAACAGTGAGCTTGCTCAGAAAAAAAGAACTGTGCTTCCTACACACGGGCCATAACTAGTTCAACTTTGCTTAGGAAACAGACAAGAACAGTAGCTCCTCTTCAGTCCAGTACACTGTACTTGCTGGGAACAGACGCGAGTGCTATTTGCACTGAGTATGGCAATGGGAGCGCAATAGTGACTTTCCTTACCAGAAAACAACTCTTGATCGTAGGACCAGAAACTGCATGTGATTCAACTCCATTTAGGACTGGGAAACAAATGCTAGCTCGCCTTACATGAAACACACTCTGCTTTTGAGAAAAGAGCACTCTTCTACTCTACTGTGTTTCCTATAGGGCCAGAACAGTGAGCTTGCTCAGAACAAAAGAACTGTACTTCCTACACACGGGCCATATCTAGTTCAACTCTGCTTATGAAACTGACAAGAACAGTAGCTCCTCTTCAGTCCGATACACTGTACTTGCTGGGAACAGACGCGAGTGCTATTTGCACTGTGTATGGCAATGGGAGCACAATAGTGACTTTCCTTACCAGAAAACAAGTCTTGCTCGTAGGACAAAAAATTTCATGTGACTCAACTCCATTTAGCACTGGGAAACAAACTCTAGCTCAACTTCCAAGAAACACACTTTGCTTTTGAGAAAAGAGCACTCTTCTACTCTACTGTGTTTCCTATATGTTCCGAACAGTGAGCTTACTCAGAAAAAAAAAAAACTGTGCTTCCTACACACGGCCATATCTAGTTCAAGTCTGCTTAGGAACCTAACAAGAACAGTAGATCCTCTTCAGTTCAATACACTGTACTTGCTGAGAACAGAAGCCAGTGCTATTTGTCCTGTGTATGGCAATGGCAGCGCAATAATGACTCTTCTTAACAGAAAACAACTCTTGCTCGTAGGACCAGAAACTGCATGTGATTCCACTCCATTTAGGACTGGGAAACAAATTCTAGCTCGCTTTACAAGAAACACACTCTGCTTTAGAGAAAAGAGCACTCTTCTACTCTACTGTGTTTCCAATAGGGCCAGAACAGTGAGCTTGCTCAGAAAAAAAGAACTGTGCTTCCTACACACACGGGCCATATCTAGTTCAACTCTGCTTAGAAAACAGGGAACAACAGTAGCTTCTTTTCAATCCAATACACTGTACTTGCTGGGAACAGACGGGAAGGCTATTTGCACTGTGTATGGCAATGGGAGCGCAATAGTGACTTTTCTTACCAGAAAACAACTCTTGCTCGTAGGACCAGAAACTGCATGTGACTCCACTCCATTTACGACTGGGAATCAAACGGTAGCTCGCCTTACAAGAAACACACTCTGCTTTAGAGAAAAGAGCACTCTTCTTCTCTACTGTGTTTCCTATGGGGTCCAAACAGTGAGCTTGCTCAGAACAAAAGAACTGTGCTTCCTACACACATGGGCCATATCTATTTCAACTCTGCTTAGGAAACTGACAAGAACAGTAGCTCCTCTTCCGTCCAATACACTGTACTTGGGGGAACAGACGCGAGTGCTATTTGCACTGTGTATGGCAATGGGAGCACAATAGTGACTGATCTTACCAGAAAACAACTCTTGCTCATAGGACAAAAAACTTCATGTGACTCAACTCCATTTAGGACTGGAAAACAAACGCTAGCTCGCCTTACAAGAAACACACTCTGCTTTTGAGAAAAGAGCACTCTTCTACTCTACTGTGTTTCCTCTGTGGTCCGAACAGTGAGCTTGCTCAGAACAAAAGAACTGTGCTTCCTACACACATGGCCATACCTAGTTCAATTCTGCTTCGGAACCTGACAAGAACAGTAGATCCTCTACAGTCCAATACACTGTACTTGCTGGGAACAGACACCAGGGCTATTAGTCCTGTGTATGGCAATGGGAGCGCAATAGTGACTCTTCTTACCAGAAAACAACTCTTGCTCGTAGGACCAGAAACTGCATGTGATTCAACTCCATTTAGGACTGGGAAACAAATGCTAGCTCGCCTTACATGAAACACACTCTGCTTTATGGAAAAGAGCACTCTTCTACTCTAGTCTGTTTCCTATGGGTTCCAAACAGTGAGCTTGCTCAGAACAAAAGAACTGTGCTTCCTACACACACGGGCCATATCTAGTTCAACTCTCCTTAGGAAACTGACAAGAACAGTAGCTCCTCTTCCGTCCAATACACTGTACTTGCGGGGATCAGACGCGAGTGCTATTTGCACTGTGTTTGGCAATTGGAGCACAATAGTGACTTGTCTTACCAGAAAACAACTCTTGCTCGTAGGACAAAAAACTGCATGTGACTCAACTACATTTAGACTGGGAAAGAAAGGCTAGCTCGACTTCCAAGAAACACACTCTGCTTTTGAGAAAAGAGCACTCTTCTACTCTACTGTGTTTCCTATGGGGTCCAAACAGTGAGCTTGCTCAGAACAAAAGAACTGTGCTTCCTACACTCACGGACCATATCTAGTTCAACTCTGCTTAGTAAACTGACAAGAACAGTAGCTCCTATTCTGTCCAATACACTGTACTTGCTGGGAAACGACGCGAGTGCTATTTGCCTTGTGAGGGGAAATGGGAGCGCAATAGTAACTTTCATTACCACAAAACAACTCTTGTTCATATGACCAGATACTGCATGTGATTCAACTCCATGTAGGACTAGAAAACAAACGCTAGCTTGCCTTACAAAAACACACTCTGCTTTTGAGAAAAGAGCACTCTTCTACTCTACTGTGTTTCCTATGTGTTCCTAAAAGTGAGCTTGCTCAGAACAAGAAAACTGTGCTTCCTACACACGGGCCATATCTAGTTCAACTTTGCTTGGAAACTGACAAGAACAGTAGCTCCTCTTAAGTCCGACACACTGTACTTGCTGGGAACAGACGCGAGTGCTATTTGCACTGTGTATGGCAATGGGAGCGCAATAGTGACTTTCCTTACCTGAAAACATCTCTTGCTTGTAAGACCAGAAACTGCATGTGATTCAACTCCATTTAGGACTGGGAAACAAACTCTAGCTCGCCTTACATGAAACACACTCTGCTTTTGAGAAAAGAGCACTCTTCTACTCTACTCTGTTTCCTATGGGGTCCGAACAGTGAGCTTGCTCAGAACAAAAGAACTGTGCTTCCTACACACACGGGCCATATCTAGTTCAACTGTGCTTAGGAAACTGACAAGAACAGTAGCTCCTCTTCCGTCCAATACACTGTACTTGCGGGGAACAGACGCGAGTGCTATTTGCATTGTGTATGGCAATTGGAGAACAATAGTGACTTGTCTTACCAGAAAACAACTTTTGCTCATAGGACAAAAAACTGCATGTGACTCAACTCCATTTAGGACTGGGAAACAAACGCTAGCTCGCCTTACAAGAAACACACTCTGCTTTTGATAAAAGAGCACTCTTCTACTCTACTTTGTTTCCTATAGGGCCAGATCAGTGAGCTTGCTCAGAATAAAAAAACTGTGCTTTCTATGCACACGGCCATATCTAGTTCAAGTCTGCTTAGGAACCTGACAAGTACAGTAGATCCTCTTCAGTTCAATACACTGTACTTGCTGGGAACAGACCCTAGTGCTATTTGTCCTGTGTATGGCAATGGCAGCGCCATAGTTACTCTTCTTACCAGAAAACAACTCTTGCTCTTAGGACCAGAAACTTCATGTGATTCAACTCCATTTAGGACTGGGAAACAAACTCTAGCTCGCTTTACAAGAAACACACTCTGCTTTTGAGAAAAGAGCACTCTTCTACTCTACTGTGTTTCCTATAAGGCCAGAACAGTGAGCTTGCTCAGAAAAAAAGAACTGTGCTTCCTACACACGGGCCATAACTAGTTCAACTTTGCTTGGAAACTGACAAGAACAGTAGCTCCTCTTAAGTCCGACACACTGTACTTGCTGGGAACAGACGCGAGTGCTATTTGCACTGTGTATGGCAATGGGAGCGCAATAGTGACTTTCCTTACCAGAAAACAACTCTTGATCGTAGGACCAGAAACTGCATGTGATTCAACTCCGCTTAGGACTGGGAAACAAATGCTAGCTCGCCTTACATGAAACACACTCTGCTTTTGAGAAAAGAGCACTCTTCTAATCTACTGTGCTTCCTATGGGGTCCGAACAGTGAGCTTACTCAGACAAAAGAACTGTGCTTCCTACACACACGGGCCATATCTCGTTCAACTCTGCTTAGGAAACTGACAAGAACAGTAGATCTTCTTCAGTCCAATACACTGTACTTGCGGGGAACAGACGCCAGTGCTATTTGCATTGTGTATGGCAATTGGAGCACAATAGTGACTCGTCTTACCAGAAAACAATTCTTGCTCGTAGGACAAAAAACTGCATGTGACTCCACTCCATTTAGGACTGGGAAACAAACGCTAGCTCGCCTTACAGGAAACACACTCTGCTTTTGATAAAAAAGAGCACTCTTCTACTCTACTGTGTTTCCTATAGGGCCAGAACAGTGAGCTTGCTCAGAACAAAAGAACTGTGCTTCCTACACACGGGCCATATCTAGTTCACCTCTGCTTAGGAAACTGAGAAGAACAGTAGCTCCTCTTCAGTCCAATACACTGTAGTTGCTGGGAACAGACGGGAGGTCTATTTGCACTGGGTATGGCAATGGGAGCTTAATAGTGACTTTCCTTACCAGAAAACAACTCTTGCTCATAAGACCAGAAACTGCATGTGATTCCACTTCATTTAGGACTGGGAAACAAACGCTAGCTCGCCTTACAAGAAACACACTCTGCTTTAGAGAAAAGAGCACTCTTCTACTCTACTGTGTTTCCTATGGGGACCAAACAGTGAGCTTGTTCAGAACAAAAGAACTGTGCTTCCTACACACACGGACCATGTCTAGTTCAACTTTGCTTAGTAAACTGACAAGAAGAGTAGCTCGTATTCAGTCCAATACACTGTACTTGCTGGGAAAAGGCGCGAGTGCTATTTGCCTTGTGAAGGGCAATGGGAGCGCAGTAGTGACTTTCCTTACCAGAAAACAACTCTTGTTCCTAGGACCAGAAACGGCATGTGATTCAACTCCATTTAGGACTAGGAAACAAATGCTAGCTCGCCTTACAAAACACACTCTGCTTTTGAGAAAAGAGCACTCTTCTACTCTATTGTGTTTCCTATCGGGTCCAAACAGTGAGCTTGCTCAGAAAAAAAGAACTGTGCTTCGTACACACACGGGCCATATCTAGTTCAACTCTGCTTAGGAAACCAACAAGAACAGTAGCTCCTCTTCAGTCCAATACACGGTACTTGCTGGGAACAGATGCGAGTGCTATTTGTACTGTGTACGGCAATGGGAGCGCAATAGTGACTTTCCTTACCAGAAAACAACTCTTGATCGTAGGACCAGAAAATGCATGTGATTCAACTCCACTTAGGAGTGGGAAACAAATGCTAGGTCGCCTTACATGAAACACACTCTGCTTTTGAGAAAAGAGCACTCTTCTACTCTACTGTGTTTCCTATGTGTTCCGAACAGTGAGCTTGCTCAGAACAAAAAAACTGTACTTCCTACTCACACAGCCATATCTAGTTCAAGTCTGCTTAGGAACCTGACAAGAACAGTATATCCTCTTCAGTCCGATACACTGTAATTGCTGGGAACAGACGCCAGTGCTATTTGTCCTGTGTATGGCAATGGCAGCGCAATAGAGACTCTTCTTACCAGAAAACAACTCTTGCTCGTAGGACCAGAAACTGCATGTGATTCAACTCCATTTAGGACTGGGAAACAAACTCTAGCTCGCTTTACAAGAAACACACTCTGCTTTTGAGAAAAGAGCACTCTTCTACTCTACTGTGTTTCCTATAGGGCCAGAACAGTGAGCTTGCTCAGAAAAAAAGAACTGTGCTTCCTACACACACGGGCCATATCTAGTTCAACTCTGCTTAGGAAACTGAGAAGAACAGTAGCTCCTCTTCAGGCCAATGCACTGTACTTTCTGGGAACAGACGGGAGGGCTATTTTCACTGTGTATGGCAAGAGGAGCTCAATAGTGACTTTCCTTACCAGTAAACAACTCTTGCTCGTAGGACCGGAAACTGCATGTGATTCAACTCCATTTAGGACTGGGAAACAAATCCTAGCTCGCCTTACTTGAAATACACTCTGCTTTTGAGAAAAGAGCACTCTTCTACTCTTCTGTTTTTCCTATAGGGCCAGAACAGTGAGCTTGCTCAGAAAAAAAGAACTGTACTTCCTACACACACGGCCCATATCTAGTTCAACTCTGCTTAGAAAACTGAGAAGAACAGTAGATCCTTTGCAGTCCAATACACTGTACTTGCTGGGAACAGACAAAAGGGCTATTTGCACTGTGTATGGCAGTGGGAGCACAATAGTTACTTTCCTTACCAGAAAACAACTCTTGCTCATAGGACTAGAAACTGCATGTGATTCAACTCCATTTAGGACTGGGAAACAAATGCTAGCTCGCATACATGAAACACACTCTGCTTTTGAGAAAAGAGTACTCTTCTACTCTACTGTGTTTCCTATGGGGTCCGAAGAGTGAGTTTGCACAGAACAAAATAACTGTGCTTCCTACACACGGGCCATATCTCGTTCCACTCTGCTTAGGAAACTGACAAGAACAGTAGCTCCTCTTCAGTCCGATACACTGTACTTGCTGGGAACAGACGCGAGTGCTATTTGCACTGTGTATGGCAATGGGAGCGCAATAGTGACTTTCCTTACCAGAAAACAACTCTTGCTCATAAGTCCAGAAACTGCATGTGATTCAACTCCATTTAGGACTGGGAAACAAATGCTAGCTTGCCTTTCATGAAACACACTCTGCTTTATGGAAAAGAGCACTCTTCTACTCTACTCTGTTTCCTATGGGTTCCAAACTGTGAGCTTGCTCAGAACAAAGAACTGTGCTTCCTACACACACGGGCCATATCTAGTTCAACTCTCCTTAGGAAACTGACAAGAACAGTAGCTCCTCTTCAGTCCAATACACTGTACTTGCGGGGAACAGACGCGAGTGCTATTTGCACTGTGTATGGCAATTGGAGCACAATAGTGACTTGTCTTACCAGAAAACAACTCTTGCTCGTAGGACAAAAAACTGCATGTGACTCAACTCCATTTAGGACTGGGAAAGAAACGCTAGCTCGACTTCCAAGAAACACACTCTGCTTTTGAGAAAAGAGCACTCTTCTACTCTACTGTGTTTCCTATGGGGTCCAAACAGTGAGCTTGCTCAGAACAAAAGAACTGTGCTTCCTACACTCACGGACCATATCTAGTTCAACTCTGCTTAGTAAACTGACAAGAACAGTAGCTCCTATTCTGTCCAATGCACTGTACTTGCTGGGAAACGACGTGAGTGCTATTTGCCTTGTGAAGGGCAATGGGAGCGCAATAGTGACTTTCCTTACCAAAAAACAACTCTTGTTCATAGGACCAGAAACTGCATGTGATTCAACTCCATTTAGGACTAGAAAACAAACGCTAGCTCGCCTTAGAAAAACACACTCTGCTTTTGAGAAAAGAGCACTCTTCTACTCTACTGTGTTTCCTATGTGTTCCGAAAAGTGAGCTTGCTCAGAACTAAAAAACTGTGCGTCCTACACACGGGCCATATCTAGTTCAACTCTGATTTGGAAACTGACAAGAACAGTAGCTCCTCTTCAGTCCAATACACTGTACTTGCTGGGAACAGACGCGAGTGCTATTTGCAGTCTGTATGGCAATGGGAGCGCAATAGTGACTTTCCTTACCAGAAAACATCTCTTGATCGTAAGACCAGAAACTGCATGTGATTCAACTCCATTTAGGACTGGGAAACAAACTCTAGCTCGCCTTACATGAAACACACTCTGCTTTTGAGAAAAGAGCACTCTTCTACTCTACTGTGTTTCCTATGGGGTCCGAACAGTGAGCTTGCTCAAAACAAAAGAACTGTGCTTCCTACACACACGGGCCATATCTAGTTCAACTGTGCTTAGGAAACTGACAAGAACAGTAGCTCCTCTTCCGTCCAATACACTGTACTTGCGGGGAACAGACGCGAGTGCTATTTGCAGTGTGTATGGTAATTGGAGAACAATAGTGACTTGTCTTACCAGAAAACAACTTTTGCTCATAGGACAAAAAACTGCATGTGACTCAACTCCATTTAGGACTGGGAAACAAACGGTAGCTTGCCTTACAAGAAACACACTCTGCTTTAGAGAAAAGAGCACTCTTCTACTCTACTGTGTTTCCTATGGGGACCAAACAGTGAGCTTGTTCAGAACAAAAGAACTGTGCTTCCTACACACACGGACCATATCTAGTTCAACTCTGCTTAGTAAACTGACAAGAAGAGTAGCTCCTATTCAGTCCAATACACTGTACTTGCTGGGAAAAGGCGCGAGTGCTATTTGCCTTGTGAAGGGCAAGGGGAGCGCAATAGTGACTTTCCTTACCAGAAAACAACTCTTGTTCCTAGGACCAGAAACGGCATGTGATTCAACTCCATTTAGGACTAGGAAACAAATGCTAGCTCGCCTTACAAAACACAATCTGCTTTTGAGAAAAGAGCACTCTTCTACTCTACTGTGTTTCCTATAGGGCCAGAAGAGTGAACTTGCTCAGAACATAAGAACTGTGCTTCCTACACACACGGGCCATATCTAGTTCAACTCTCCTTAAGAAACTGACAAGAACAGTAGCTCCTCTTAAGTCTGATACACTGTACTTGCTGGGAACAGACGCGAGAGCTATTTGCACTGTGTATGGCAAGGGGAGCTCAATAGTGACTTTCCTTACCAGTAAACAACTCTTGCTCGTAGGACCAGAAACTGCATGTGATTCAACTCCATTTAGGAGTGGGAAACAAATGCTAGGTCGCCTTACATGAAACACACTCTGCTTTTGAGAAAAGAGCACTCTTCTACTCTACTCTGTTTCCTATGTGTTCCGAACAGTGAGCTTGCTCAGAACAAAAAAACTGTACTTCCTACTCACACGGCCATATCTAGTTCAAGTCTGCTTAGGAACCTGACAAGAACAGTATATCCTATTCAGTCCAATACACTGTACTTGCTGGGAACAGACGCCAGTGCTATTTGTCCTATGTATGGCAAAGGAGGCGCAATAGTGACTCTTCTTACCAGAAAACAACTTTTGCTCATAGGACCAGAAACTGCATGTGATTCAACTCCATTTAGGACTGGGAAACAAACTCTAGCTCGCTTTACAAGAAACACACTCTGCTTTTGAGAAAAGAGCACTCTTCTACTCTACTGTGTTTCCTAAAGGGCCATAAGAGTGAGCTTGCTCAGAAAAAAAAAACTGTGCTTCCTACACACACGGGCCATATCTAGTTCAACTCTGCTTAGGAAACTGACAAGAACACTAGATCCTCTTCAGTCCAATACACTGTACTTGCTGGGAACAGACGCCAGTGCTATTTGTCCTGGTTATGGCAATGGCAGCTCAATAGTGACTCTTCTTACCAGAAAACAACTCTTGCTCGTAGGACCAGAAATTGCATGTGATTCAACTCCATTTAGGACTGGGAAACAAACTCTAGCTCGCTTTACAAGAATCACACTCTGCTTTTGAGAAAAGAGCACTCTTCTACTCTACTGTGTTTTCTATAGGGCCAGAACAGTGAGCTTGCTCAGAAAAAAAGAACTGTACTTCCTACACACACGGGCCATATCTAGTTCAACTCTGCTTAGGAAACTGAGAAAAACAGTAGCTCCTTTTCAATCCAATACACTGTACTTGCTGGGAACAGACGGGAAGGCTATTTGCACTGTGTATGGCAATGGGAGCGCAATAGTGACTTTTCTTACCAGAAAACAATTCTTGCTCGTAGGACCAGAAACTGCATGTGACTCCACTCCATTTACGACTGGGAATCAAACGGTAGCTCGCCTTACAAGAAACACACTCTGCTTTAGAGAAAAGAGCACTCTTCTTCTCTACTGTGTTTCCTATGGGGTCCAAACAGTGAGCTTGCTCAGAACAAAAGAACTGTGCTTCCTACACACATGGGCCATATCTATTTCAACTCTGCTTAGGAAAATGACAAGAACAGTAGCTCCTCTTCCGTCCAATACACTGTACTTGGGGGAACAGACGCGAGTGCTATTTGCACTGTGTATGGCAATGGGAGCACAATAGTGACTCTTCTTACCAGAAAACAACTCTTGCTCATAGGACAAAAAACTTCATGTGACTCAACTCCATTTAGGAATGGAAAACAAACGCTAGCTTGCCTTACAAGAAACACACTCTGCTTTTGAGAAAAGAGCACTCTTCTACTCTACTGTGTTTCCTCTGGGGTCCGAACAGTGAGCTTGCTCAGAACAAAAGAACTGTGCTTCCTACACACACGGCCATACCTAGTTCAATTCTGCTTCGGAACCTGACAAGAACAGTAGATCCTCTACAGTCCCATACACTGTACTTGCTGGGAACAGACACCAGTGCTATTAGTCCTGTGTGTGGCAATGGGAGCGCAATAGTGACTCTTCTTACCAGAAAACAACTCTTGCTCGTAGGACCAGAAACTGCATGTGATTCAACTCCATTTAGGACTGGGAAACAAATGCTAGCTCGCCTTACATGAAACACACTCTGCTTTATGGAAAAGAGCACTCTTCTACTCTAGTCTGTTTCCTATGGGTTCCAAACTGTGAGCTTGCTCAGAACAAAAGAACTGTGCTTCCTACACACACGGGCCATATCTAGTTCAACTCTCCTTAGGAAACTGACAAGAACAGTAGCTCCTCTTCCATCCAATACACTGTACTTGCGGGGAACATACGCGAGTGCTATTTGCACTGTGTATGGCAATTGGAGCACAATAGTGACTTGTCTTACCAGAAAACAACTCTTGCTCGTAGGACAAAAAACTGCATGTGACTCAACTCCATTTAGGACTGGGAAAGAAACGCTAGCTCGACTTCCAAGAAAAACACTCTGCTTTTGAGAAAAGAGCACTCTTCTACTCTACTGTGTTTCCTATGGGGTCCAAACAGTGAGCTTGTCAGAACAAAAGAACTGTGCTTCCTACACTCACGGACCATATCTAGTTCAACTCTGCTTAGTAAACTGACAAGAACAGTAGCTCCTATTCTGTCCAATACACTGTACTTGCTGGGAAAAGACGCGAGTGCTATTTGCCTTGTGAAGGGCAATGGGAGCGCAATAGTGACTTTCCTTACCACAAAACAACTCTTGTTCATAGGACCAGAAACTGCATGTGATTCAACTCCATTTAGGACTAGAAAACAAACGCTAGCTCGTCTTACAAAAACACACTCTGCTTTTGAGAAAAGAGCACTCTTCTACGCAACTGTGTTTCCTATGGGGTCCGAATAGTGAGCTTGCTCAGAACAAAAGAACTGTGCTTCCTACACACACGGGCCATATCTAGTTCAACTGTACATAGGAAACTGACAAGAACAGTAGCTCCTCTTCCGTCCAATACACTGTACTTGCGGGGAACAGACGCGAGTGCTATTTGCAGTGTGTATGGCAATTGGAGAACAATAGTGACTTGTCTTACCAGAAAACAACTTTTGCTCATAGGACAAAAAACTGCATGTGACTCAACTCCATTTAGGACTGGGAAACAAACGCTAGCTCGCCTTACAAGAAACCCACTCTGCTTTTGATAAAAGAGCACTCTTCTACTCTACTTTGTTTCCTATAGGGCCAGATCAGTGAGCTTGCTCAGAACAAAAAAACTGTGCTTCCTACGCACACGGCCATATCTAGTTC
Source organism: Peromyscus eremicus (assembly GCF_949786415.1). NCBI lineage: Eukaryota > Metazoa > Chordata > Mammalia > Rodentia > Cricetidae > Peromyscus > Peromyscus eremicus. The sequence goes on from NW_026736104.1 coordinate 26,795, forward strand.
AAGTCTGCTTAGGAACCTGACAAGTACAGTAGATCTTCTTCAGTTCAATACACTGTACTTGCTGGGAACAGACGCCAGTGCTATTTGTCCTGTGTATGGCAATGGCAGCGCAATAGTTACTCTTCTTACCAGAAAACAACTCTTGCTCTTAGGACCAGAAACTTCATGTGATTCAACTCCATTTAGGACTGGGAAACAAATGCTAGCTCGCCTTACATGAAACACACTCTGCTTTTGAGAAAAGAGCACTCTTCTAATCTACTGTGCTTCCTATGGGGTCCGAACAGTGAGCTTACTCAGACAAAAGAACTGTGCTTCCAACACACATGGGCCATATCTAGTTCAACTCTGCTTAGGAAACTGACAAGAACAGTAGATCTTCTTCAGTCCAATACACTGTACTTGCGGGGAACAGACGCGAGTGCTATTTGCACTGTGAATGGCAATTGGAGCACAATAGTGACTCGTCTTACCAGAAAACAATTCTTGCTCGTAGGACAAAAAACTGCATGTGACTCAACTCCATTTAGGACTGGGAAACAAACGCTAGCTCGCCTTACAGGAAACACACTCTGCTTTTGAGAAAAGAGCACTCTTCTACTCTACTGTGTTTCCTATAGGGCCAGAACAGTGAGCTTGCTCAGAAAAAAAGAACTGTGCTTCCTACACATGGGCCATATCTAGTTCAACTCTGCTTAGGAAACTGACAAGAACAGTAGCTCCTCTTCAGTCCAATACACTGTACTTGCTGGGAACAGACGCGAGTGCTATTTGCACTGTGTATGGCAATGGGAGCACAATAGTGACTTTCCTTACCAGAAAACAATTCTTGCTCGTAGGACAAAAAATTGCATGTGACTCAACTCCATTTAGGACTGGGAAACAAACGGTAGCTTGCCTTAAAAGAAACACACTCTGCTTTAGAGAAAAGAGCACTCTTCTACTCTACTGTGTTTCCTATGGGGACCAAACAGTGAGCTTGTTCAGAACAAAAGAACTGTGCTTCCTACACACACGGACCATATCTAGTTCAACTCTGCTTAGTAAACTGACAAGAAGAGTAGCTCCTATTCAGTCCAATACACTGTACTTGCTGGGAAAAGGCGCGAGTGCTATTTGCCTTGTGAAGGGCAATGGGAGCGCAATAGTGACTTTCCTTACCAGAAAACAACTCTTGTTCCTAGGACCAGAAACGGCATGTGATTCAACTCCATTTAGGACTAGGAAACAAATGCTAGCTCGCCTTACAAAACACACTCTGCTTTTGAGAAAAGAGCACTCTTCTACTCTACTGTGTTTCCTATAGGGCCAGAAGAGTGAACTTGATCAGAACATAAGAACTGTGCTTCCTACACACACGGGCCATATCTAGTTCAACTCTGCTTAGGAAACTGACAAGAACAGTAGCTCCTCTTCAGTCTGATACACTGTACTTGCTGGGAACAGACGCGAGAGCTATTTGCACTGCGTATGGCAAGGGGAGCTCAATAGTGACTTTCCTTACCAGTAAACAACTCTTGCTCGTAGGACCAGAAACTGCATGTGATTCAACTCCATTTAGGAGTGGGAAACAAATGCTAGGTCGCCTTACATGAAACACACTCTGCTTTTGAGAAAAGAGCACTCTTCTACTCTACTGTGTTTCCTATGTGTTCCGAACAGTGAGCTTGCTCAGAACAAAAAACCTGTACTTCCTACTCACAAGGTCATATCTAGATCAAGTCTGCTTAAGAACCTGACAAGAACAGTAGATCCTCTACAGTCCCATACACTGTACTTGCTGGGAACAGACACCAGTGCTATTAGTCCTGTGTATGGCAATGGGAGCGCAATAGTGACTCTTCTTACCAGAAAACAACTCTTGCTCGTAGGACCAGAAACTGCATGTGATTCAACTCCATTTAGGACTGGGAAACAAATGCTAGCTCGCCTTACATGAAACACACTCTGCTTTATGGAAAAGAGCACTCTTCTACTCTAGTCTGTTTCCTATGGGTTCCAAACTGTGAGCTTGCTCAGAACAAAAGAACTGTGCTTCCTACACACACAGGCCATATCTAGTTCAACTCTCCTTAGGAAACTGACAAGAACAGTAGCTCCTCTTCCATCCAAAACACTGTACTTGCGGGGAACATACGCGAGTGCTATTTGCACTGTGTATGGCAATTGGAGCACAATAGTGACTTGTCTTACCAGAAAACAACTCTTGCTCGTAGGACAAAAAACTGCATGTGACTCATCTCCATTTAGGACTGGGAAAGAAACGCTAGCTCGACTTCCAAGAAACCCACTCTGCTTTTGAGAAAAGAGCACTCTTCTACTCTACTGTGTTTCCTATGGGGTCCAAACAGTGAGCTTGTCAGAACAAAAGAACTGTGCTTCCTACACTCACGGACCATATCTAGTTCAACTCTGCTTAGTAAACTGACAAGAACAGTAGCTCCTATTCTGTCCAATACACTGTACTTGCTGGGAAAAGACGCGAGTGCTATTTGCCTTGTGAAGGGCAATGGGAGCTCAATAGTGACATTCCTTACCACAAAACAACTCTTGTTCATAGGACCAGAAACTGCATGTGATTCAACTCCATTTAGGACTAGAAAACAAACGCTAGCTCGCCTTACAAAAACACACTCTGCTTTTGAGAAAAGAGCACTCTTCTACTCTACTGTGTTTCCTATGTGTTCCTAAAAGTGAGCTTGCTCAGAACAAAAAAACTGTGCTTCCTACACACGGGCCATGTCTAGTTCAACTCTGCTTTGGAAACTGACAAGAACAGTAGCTCCTCTTCAGTCCAATACACTGTACTTGCTGGGAACAGACGCGAGTGCTATGTGCACTGTGTATGGCAATGGGAGTGCAATAGTGACTTTCCTTACCAGAAAACATCTCTTGCTCGTAAGACCAGAAACTGCATGTGATTCAACTCCATTTAGGACTGGGAAACAAACTCTAGCTCGCCTTACATGAAACACACTCTGCTTTTGAGAAAAGAGCACTCTTCTACTCTACTGTGTTTCCTATGGGGTCCGAACAGTGAGCTTGCTCAGAACAAAAGAACTGTGCTTCCTACACACACGGGCCATATCTAGTTCAACTGTACTTAGGAAACTGACAAGAACAGTAGCTCCTCTTTCGTCCAATACACTGTACTTGCGGGGAACAGACGCGAGTGCTATTTGCAGTGTGTATGGCAATTGGAGAACAATAGTGACTTGTCTTACCAGAAAACAACTTTTGCTCATAGGACAAAAAACTGCATGTGACTCAACTCCATTTAGGACTGGGAAACAAACGCTAGCTCGCCTTACAAGAAACCCACTCTGCTTTTGATAAAAGAGCACTCTTCTACTCTACTTTGTTTCCTATAGGGCCAGATCAGTGAGCTTGCTCAGAACAAAAAAACTGTGATTCCTACGCACACGGCCATATCTAGTTCAAGTCTGCTTAGGAACCTGACAAGTACAGTAGATCTTCTTCAGTTCAATACACTGTACTTGCTGGGAACAGACGCCAGTGCTATTTGTCCTGTGTATGGCAATGGCAGCGCAATAGTTACTCTTCTTACCAGAAAACAACTCTTGCTCTTAGGACCAGAAACTTCATGTGATTCAACTCCATTTAGGACTGGGAAACAAACTCTAGCTCGCTTTACAAGAAACACACTCTGCTTTTGAGAAAAGAGCACTCTTCTACTCTACTGTGTTTCCTATAAGGCCAGAACAGTGAGCTTGCTCAGAAAAAAAGAACTGTGCTTCCTACACACGGGCCATAACTAGTTCAACTTTGCTTAGGAAACTGACAAGAACAGTAGCTCCTCTTCAGTCCGATACACTGTACTTGCTGGGAACAGACGCGAGTGCTATTTGCACTGTGTATGGCAATGGGAGCGCAATAGTGACTTTCCTTACCAGAAAACAACTCTTGCTCGTAGGACCAGAAACTGCATGTGATTCAACTACATTTAGGACTGGGAAACAAATGCTAGCTCGCCTTACATGAAACACACTCTGCTTTTGAGAAAAGAGCACTCTTCTAATCTACTGTGCTTCCTATGGGGTCCGAACAGTGAGCTTACTCAGACAAAAGAACTGTGCTTCCAACACACATGGGCCATATCTAGTTCAACTCTGCTTAGGAAACTGACAAGAACAGTAGCTCCTCTTCAGTCCGATACACTGTACTTGCTGGGAACAGACGCGAGTGCTATTTGCACTGTGTATGGCAATGGGAGCACAATAGTGACTTTCCTTACCAGAAAACAATTCTTGCTCGTAGGACAAAAAATTGCATGTGACTCAACTCCATTTAGGACTGGGAAACAAACGGTAGCTTGCCTTAAAAGAAACACACTCTGCTTTAGAGAAAAGAGCACTCTTCTACTCTACTGTGTTTCCTATGGGTACCAAACAGTGAGCTTGTTCAGAACAAAAGAACTGTGCTTCCTACACACACGGACCATATCTAGTTCAACTCTGCTTAGTAAACTGACAAGAAGAGTAGCTCCTATTCAGTCCAATACACTGTACTTGCTGGGAAAAAGCGCGAGTGCTATTTGCCTTGTGAAGGGCAATGGGAGCGCAATAGTGACTTTCCTTACCATAAAACAACTCTTGTTCCTAGGACCAGAAACGGCATGTGGTTCAACTCCATTTAGGACTAGGAAACAAATGCTAGCTCGCCTTACAAAACACACTCTGCTTTTGAGAAAAGAGCACTCTTCTACTCTACTGTGTTTCCTATAGGGCCAGAAGAGTGAACTTGATCAGAACATAAGAACTGTGCTTCCTACACACACGGGCCATATCTAGTTCAACTCTGCTTAGGAAACTGACAAGAACAGTAGCTCCTCTTCAGTCTGATACACTGTACTTGCTGGGAACAGACGCGAGAGCTATTTGCACTGCATATGGCAAGGGGAGCTCAATAGTGACTTTCCTTACCAGTAAACAACTCTTGCTCGTAGGACCAGAAACTGCATGTGATTCAACTCCATTTAGGAGTGGGAAACAAATGCTAGGTCGCCTTACATGAAACACACTCTGCTTTTGAGAAAAGAGCACTCTTCTACTCTACTGTGTTTCCTATAGGGCCAGAACAGTGAGCTTGCTCAGAACAAAAGAACTGTGCTTCCTACACACACGGGCCATATCTAGTTCAAGTCTGCTTAGGAACCTGACAAGAACAGTATATCCTATTCAGTCCAATACACTGTACTTGCTGGGAACAGACGCCAGTTCTATTTGTCCTATGTATGGCAATGTCAGCGCAATAGTGACTCTTCTTACCAGAAAACAACTTTTGCTCGTAGGACCAGAAACTGCATGTGATTCAACTCCACTTAGGAGTGGGAAACAAATGCTAGGTCGCCTTACATGAAACACATTCTGCTTTTGAGAAAAGAGCACTCTTCTACTCTACTGTGTTTCCTATGTGTTCCGAACAGTGAGCTTGCTCAGAACAAAAAAACTGTACTTCCTACTCACACGGTCATATCTAGTTCAAGTCTGCTTAGGAACCTGACAAGAACAGTATATCCTCTTCAGTCCAATACACTGTACTTGCTGGGAACAGACGCCAGTGCTATTTGTCCTGTGTATGGCAATGGCAGCGCAATAGTGACTCTTCTTACCAGAAAACAACTCTTGCTCATAGGACCAGAAACTGCATGTGATTCAACTCCATTTAGGACTGGGAAACAAACTCTAGCTCGCTTTACAAGAAACACACTCTGCTTTTGAGAAAAGAGCACTCTTCTACTCTACTGTGTTTCCTATAGGGCCAGAACAGTGAGCTTGCTCAGAAAAAAAGAACTGTGCTTCCTACACACACGGGCCATATCTAGTTCAACTCTGCTTAGGAAACTGAGAAGAACAGTAGCTCCTTTTCCGTCCAATACACTGTACTTTCTGGGAACAGACGGGAGGGCTATTTGCATTGTGTATGGCAATGGGAGCCCAATAGTGACTTTCCTTACCAGAAAACAACTCTTGCTCATAGGACCAGAAACTGCATGTGATTCCACTCCATTTAGGACTGGAAAACAAATGGTAGCTCGCCTTACAAGAAACACACTCTGCTTTAGAGAAAAGAGCCCTCTTCTACTCTACTGTGTTTCCTATGGGGTCCAAACAGTGAGCTTGCTCAGAACAAAAGAACTGTGCTTCCTACACTCACGGACCATATCTAGTTCAAGTCTGCTTAGGAACTTGACAAGAACAGTAGATCCTCTTCAGTCCAATACACTGTACTTGCTGGGAACAGACGCCAGTGCTATTTGTCCTGTGTATGTCAATGGCAGCACAATAGTGACTCTTCTTACGAGAAAACAACTCTTGCTCGTAGGACCAGAAATTGCATGTGATTCAACTCCATTTAGGACTGGGAAACAAATGCTAGCTCGCCTTACAAGAAACACACTCTGCTTTTGAGAAAAGAGCACTCTTCTACTCTACTGTGTTTCCTCTGGGGTCCGAACAGTGAGCTTGCTCAGAACAAAAGAACTGTGCTTCCTACACACACGGCCATATCTAGTTCAATTCTGCTTAGGAACCTGACAAGAACAGTAGATCCTCTACAGTCCAATACACTGTACTTGCTGGGAACAGACGCCAGTGCTATTAGTCCTGTGTATGGCAATGGCAGCACAATAGTGACTCTTCTTACCAGAAAACAACTCTTGCTCATAGGACCAGAAACTGCATGTGATTCCATTCCATTTAGGACTGGGAAACAAACGCTAGCTCGCCTTACATGAAACACACTCTGCTTTTGAGAAAAGAGCACTCTTCTACTCTACTGAGTTTCCTATGTGTTTCAAACAGTGAGCTTGCTCAGAACAAAAAACTTGTACTTCCTACTCACACGGCCATATCTAGTTCAATTCTGCTTTGGAACCTGACAAGAACAGTATATCCTCTTCAGTCCAATAAACTGTACTTGCTGGGAACAGACGCCAGTGCTATGGCAATGGCAGCGCAATAATGACTCTTCTTACCAGAAAACAACTCTTGCTCGTAGGACCAGAAACTGCATGTGATTCAACTCCATTTAGAACTGGGAAACAAACGCTAGCTCGCCTTACAAGAAACACACTCTCCTTTTTAAGAAAGAGCACTCTTCTACTCTACTGTGTTTCCTATGGTGTCCGAACAGTGAGCTTGCTTAGAACAAAAGAACTGTGATTCCTTCACACAGGGGCCATTTCTAGTTCAACTCTGCTTAGGAAACTGACAAGAACACTAGATCCTCTTCAGTCCAAAACACTGTACTTGCGGGGAACAGACGCAAGTGCTATTTGCACTGTGTATGGCAATTGGAGCCCAATAGTGACTTGTCTTACCAGAAAACAACTCTTACTCGTAGGACCAGAAACTGCATGTGATTCAACTCCATTTAAAACTGGGAAACAAAAGCTAGCTCACCTTACAAGAAACACTCTCCGCTTTAGAGAAAAGAGCACTCTTCTACTCTACTGTGTTTCCTATTGGGCCAGAACAGTGAGCTTGCTCAGAACATAAGAAATGTGCTTCCTACACACACGGGCCAAATCTAGTTCAACTCTGCTTAGGAAACTGACAAGAACAGTAGCTCCTCTTCAGTCCGATACACTGTACTTGCTGTGAACAGAAGCGAGTGCTATTTGCACTGTGTATGGCAATGGGAGCACAATAGTGTCTTTCCTTACCAGAAAAAAACTCTTGCTCGTAGGACCAGAAACTGCATGTGATTCTACTCCATTTAGGACTGGGAAACAAACGCTAGCTCGACTTACAAGAAACACACTATGCTTTTGAGAAAAGAGCACTCTTCTACTCCACTGTGTTTCCTATAGGGTCCGAACAGTGAGCTTGCTCAGAACAAAAGAACTGTGCTTCCTACACACACGGCCATATCTAGTTCAATTCTGCTTAGGAAACTGACAAGAACAGTAGCTCCTCTTCAGTCCAATACACTGTACTTGCTGGGAACAGACGCATGTGCGATTTTCACTGTATATGTTAATGGGAGCACAATAGTGACTTTCCTTACTAGAAAACAACTCTTGCTCGTAGGACCAGAAACTGCATGTGATTCAACTCCATTTAGGACTGGAAAACAAACGCTAGGTCTCCTTACAAGAAACACACTCTGCTTTAGAGAAAAGAGCACTCTTCTACTCTACTGTGTTTCCTATGGGGTCCAAACAGTGAGCTTGCTCAGAACAAAAGAACTGTGCTTCCTACACACACGGACCATATCTAGTTCAACTCTGCTTAGGAACCTGACAAGAACAGTAGATCCTCTTCAGTCCAATACACTGTACTTGCTGGGAACAGACGCCAGTGCTATTTGCACTGTGTATGGCAATGGGAGCGCAATAGTGACTTTCCTTACCAGAAAACATCTCTTGCTCATAGGACCAGAAACTGCATGTGGTTCAACTCCACTTAGGACTGGGATACAAATGCTAGCTCGCCTTCCATGAAACTCACTCTGCTTTTGAGAAATGAGCACTCTTCTACTCTATTGTGCTTCCTATGGGGTCCGAACAGTGAGCTTGCTCAGAACAAAAGAACTGTGCTTCCTACACACACGGGCCATATCTAGTTCAACTCTGCTTAGGAAACTGAGAAGTACAGTAGCTCCTCTTCAGTCCAATACACTGTACGTTTGGGGAACAGACGCGAGTGCTATTTGCACTGTGTATGGAAATTGGAGCACAATAGTGACTCGTCTTACCAGAAAACAACTCTTGCTCCTAGGACAAAAAACTGCATGTGACTCAACTCCATTTAGGACTGGAAAACAAACGCTAGCTCGCCTTACAAGAAACACACTCTGCTTTTGATAAAAGAGCACTCTTCTACTCTAATGTGTTTCCTATTGGGTCTGAACAGTGAGCTTGCTCAGAACAAAAGAACTGTGCTTCCTACACACACGGCCATAACTAGTTCAATTCTGCTTAGGAACCTGACAAGAACAGTAGATCCTCTTCAGTCCAATACACTGTACTTCCTGGGAACAGACGCCAGTGCTATTTGTCCTGTGTATGGCAATGGCAGCGCAATAGTGACTCTTCTTACCATAAAACAACTCTTGCTCGTAGGACCAGAAACTGCATGTGATTCAACTCCATTTAGGACTGGGAAACAAAAGCTAGCTCACCTTACAAGAAACACACTCTGCTTTAGAGAAAAGAGCACTCTTCTACTCTACTGTTTTTCCTATAGGGCCAGAACAGTGAGCTTGCTCAGAACAAAAGAACTGTGCTTCCTACACACACGGGCCATATCTAGTTCAACTCTGCTTAGGAAACTGACAAGAACAGTAGCTCCTCTTCAGTCCAATACACTGTACTTGCTGGGAACAGACGCATGTGCGATTTTCACTGTATATGGCAATGGGAGCACAATAGTGACTTTCCTTACTAGAAAACAACTCTTGCTCGTAGGACCAGAAACTGCATGTGATTCAACTCCATTGAGGACTGGAAAACAAACGCTAGCTCTCCTTAAAAGAAACACACTCTGCTTTAGAGAAAAGAGCACTCTTCTACTCTACTGTGTTTCCTATGGGGTCCAAACAGTGAGCTTGCTCAGAACAAAAGAACTGTGCTTCCTACACACATGGACCATATCTAGTTCAACTCTGCTTAGGAACCTGACAAGAACAGTAGATCCTCTTCAGTCCAATACACTGTACTTGCTGGGAACACACGCTAGTGCTATTTGCACTGTGTATGGCAATGGGAGCGCAATAGTGACTTTCCTTACCAGAAAACATCTCTTGCTCATAGGACCAGAAACTGCATGTGGTTCAACTCCACTTAGGACTGGGATACAAATGCTAGCTCGCCTTCCATGAAACACACTCTGCTTTTGAGAAAAGAGCACTCTTCTACTCTATTGTGCTTCCTATGGGGTCCGAACAGTGAGCTTGCTCAGAACAAAAGAACTGTGCTTCCTACACACACGGGCCATATCTAGTTCAACTCTGCTTAGGAAACTGAGAAGTACAGTAGCTCCTCTTCAGTCCAATACACTGTACATTTGGGAAACAGACGCGAGTGCTATTTGCACTGTGTATGGCAATTGGAGCACTATAGTGACTTGTCTTACCAGAAAACAACTCTTGCTCGTAGGACAAAAAACTGCATGTGACTCAACTCCATTTAGGAATGGGAAACAAACGCTAGCTCAACTTACAAGAAACACACTCTGCTTTTGAGAAAAGAGCACTTTTCTACTCTACTGTGTTTCCTATGGGGTCTGAACAGTGAGCTTGCTCAGAACAAAAAAAACTGTGCTTCCTACACACACGGCCATAACTAGTTCAATTCTGCTTAGGAACCTGACAAGAACAGTAGATCCTCTTCAGTCCAATACACTGTACTTTTTGGGAACAGACGCCAGTGCTATTTGACCTGTGTATGGCAATGGCAGCGCAATAGTGACTCTTCTTACCATAAAACAACTCTTGCTCATAGGACCAGAAACTGCATGTGATTCAACTCCATTAAGACTGGGAAACAAAAGCTATCTCACCTTACAAAAACACACTCTGCTTTTGAGAAAAGAGCACTCTTCTACTCTACTGTGTTTCCTATAGGGCCAGAAGAGTGAACTTGCTCAGAACATAAGAACTGTGCTTCCTACACACACAGGCCATATCTAGTTCAACTCTGCTTAGGAAACTGACAAGAACAGTAGCTCCTCTTCAGTCTGATACACTGTACTTGCTGGGAACAGACGCGAGAGCTATTTGCAATGTGTATGGCAAGGGGAGCTCAATAGTGACTTTCCTTACCAGTAAACAACTCTTGCTCGTAGGACCAGAAACTGCATGTGATTCAACTCCATTTAGAACTGGGAAACAAACGCTAGCTCGCCTTACAAGAAACACACTCTACTTTTTAGAAAAGAGCACTCTTCTACTCTACTGTGTTTCCTATGGTGTCCTAATAGTGAGCTTGCTCAGAACAATAGAACTGTGATTCCTACACACACGGGCCATTTCTAGTTCAACTCTGCTTAGGAAACTGACAAGAACACTAGATCCTCTTCAGTCCAATACACTGTACTTGCGGGGAACAGACGCATTTGCTATTTGCACTGTGTATGGCAATTGGAGCCCAATAGTGACTTGTCTTACCAGAAAAAAACACTGGCTCGTAGGACCAGAAACTGCATGTGATTCAACTCCATTGAGGACTGGAAAACAAACGCTAGCTCTCCTTACAAGAAACACACTCTGCTTTAGAGAAAAGAGCACTCTTCTACTCTACTGTGTTTCCTATGGGGTCCAAACAGTGAGCTTGCTCAGAACAAAAGAACTGTGCTTCCTACACACATGGACCATATCTAGTTCAACTCTGCTTAGGAACCTGACAAGAACAGTAGATCCTCTTCAGTCCAATACACTGTACTTGCTGGGAACACACGCTAGTGCTATTTGCACTGTGTATGGCAATGGGAGCGCAATAGTGACTTTCCTTACCAGAAAACATCTCTTGCTCATAGGACCAGAAACTGCATGTGGTTCAACTCCACTTAGGACTGGGATACAAATGCTAGCTCGCCTTCCATGAAACACACTCTGATTTTGAGAAAAGAGCACTCTTCTACTCTATTGTGCTTCCTATGGGGTCCAAACAGTGAGCTTGCTCAGAACAAAAGAACTGTGCTTCCTACACACACGGGCCATATCTAGTTCAACTCTGCTTAGGAAACTGAGAAGTACAGTAGCTCCTCTTCAGTCCAATACACTGTACATTTGGGGAACAGACGCGAGTGCTATTTGCACTGTGTATGGCAATTGGAGCACTATAGTGACTTGTCTTACCAGAAAACAACTCTTGCTCGTAGGACAAAAAACTGCATGTGACTCAACTCCATTTAGGAATGGGAAACAAACGCTAGCTCAACTTACAAGAAACACACTCTGCTTTTGAGAAAAGAGCACTTTTCTACTCTACTGTGTTTCCTATGGGGTCTGAACAGTGAGCTTGCTCAGAACAAAAAAAACTGTGCTTCCTACACACACGGCCATAACTAGTTCAATTCTGCTTAGGAACCTGACAAGAACAGTAGATCCTCTTCAGTCCAATACACTGTACTTTTTGGGAACAGACACCAGTGCTATTTGTCCTGTGTATGGCAATGGCAGCGCAATAGTGACTCTTCTTACCATAAAACAACTCTTGCTCATAGGACCAGAAACTGCATGTGATTCAACTCCATTAAGACTGGGAAACAAAAGCTATCTCACCTTACAAAAACACACTCTGCTTTTGAGAAAAGAGCACTCTTCTATTCTACTGTGTTTCCTATAGGGCCAGAAGAGTGAACTTGCTCAGAACATAAGAACTGTGCTTCCTACACACACGGGCCATATCTAGTTCAACTCTGCTTAGGAAACTGACAAGAACAGTAGCTCCTCTTCAGTCTGATACACTGTACTTGCTGGGAACAGACGCGAGAGCTATTTGCAATGTGTATGGCAAGGGGAGCTCAATAGTGACTTTCCTTACCAGTAAACAACTCTTGCTCGTAGGACCAGAAACTGCATGTGATTCAACTCCATTTAGAACTGGGAAACAAACGCTAGCTCGCCTTACAAGAAACACACTCTACTTTTTAGAAAAGAGCACTCTTCTACTCTACTGTGTTTCCTATGGTGTCCTAATAGTGAGCTTGCTCAGAACAATAGAACTGTGATTCCTACACACACGGGCCATTTCTAGTTCAACTCTGCTTAGGAAACTGACAAGAACACTAGATCCTCTTCAGTCCAATACACTGTACTTGCGGGGAACAGACGCATTTGCTATTTGCACTGTGTATGGCAATTGGAGCCCAATAGTGACTTGTCTTACCAGAAAAAAACACTGGCTCGTAGGACCAGAAACTGCATGTGATTCAACTCCATTGAGGACTGGAAAACAAACGCTAGCTCTCCTTACAAGAAACACACTCTGCTTTAGAGAAAAGAGCACTCTTCTACTCTACTGTGTTTCCTATGGGGTCCAAACAGTGAGCTTGCTCAGAACAAAAGAACTGTGCTTCCTACACACATGGACCATATCTAGTTCAACTCTGCTTAGGAACCTGACAAGAACAGTAGATCCTCTTCAGTCCAATACACTGTACTTGCTGGGAACACACGCTAGTGCTATTTGCACTGTGTATGGCAATGGGAGCGCAATAGTGACTTTCCTTACCAGAAAACATCTCTTGCTCATAGGACCAGAAACTGCATGTGGTTCAACTCCACTTAGGACTGGGATACAAATGCTAGCTCGCCTTCCATGAAACACACTCTGATTTTGAGAAAAGAGCACTCTTCTACTCTATTGTGCTTCCTATGGGGTCCAAACAGTGAGCTTGCTCAGAACAAAAGAACTGTGCTTCCTACACACACGGGCCATATCTAGTTCAACTCTGCTTAGGAAACTGAGAAGTACAGTAGCTCCTCTTCAGTCCAATACACTGTACATTTGGGGAACAGACGCGAGTGCTATTTGCACTGTGTATGGCAATTGGAGCACTATAGTGACTTGTCTTACCAGAAAACAACTCTTGCTCGTAGGACAAAAAACTGCATGTGACTCAACTCCATTTAGGAATGGGAAACAAACGCTAGCTCAACTTACAAGAAACACACTCTGCTTTTGAGAAAAGAGCACTTTTCTACTCTACTGTGTTTCCTATAGGGTCTGAACAGTGAGCTTGCTCAGAACAAAAAAAACTGTGCTTCCTACACACACGGCCATAACTAGTTCAATTCTGCTTAGGAACCTGACAAGAACAGTAGATCCTCTTCAGTCCAATACACTGTACTTTTTGGGAACAGACGCCAGTGCTATTTGTCCTGTGTATGGCAATGGCAGCGCAATAGTGACTCTTCTTACCATAAAACAACTCTTGCTCATAGGACCAGAAACTGCATGTGATTCAACTCCATTAAGACTGGGAAACAAAAGCTATCTCACCTTACAAAAACACACTCTGCTTTTGAGAAAAGAGCACTCTTCTACTCTACTGTGTTTCCTATAGGGCCAGAAGAGTGAACTTGCTCAGAACATAAGAACTGTGCTTCCTACACACACGGGCCATATCTAGTTCAACTCTGCTTAGGAAACTGACAAGAACAGTAGCTCCTCTTCAGTCTGATACACTGTACTTGCTGGGAACAGACGCGAGAGCTATTTGCAATGTGTATGGCAAGGGGAGCTCAATAGTGACTTTCCTTACCAGTAAACAACTCTTGCTCGTAGGACCAGAAACTGCATGTGATTCAACTCCATTTAGAACTGGGAAACAAACGCTAGCTCGCCTTACAAGAAACACACTCTACTTTTTAGAAAAGAGCACTCTTCTACTCTACTGTGTTTCCTATGGTGTCCTAATAGTGAGCTTGCTCAGAACAATAGAACTGTGATTCCTACACACACAGGCCATTTCTAGTTCAACTCTGCTTAGGAAACTGACAAGAACACTAGATCCTCTTCAGTCCAATACATTGTACTTGCGGGGAACAGACGCATTTGCTATTTGCACTGTGTATGGCAATTGGAGCCCAATAGTGACTTGTCTTACCAGAAAAAAATGCTGGCTCGTAGGACCAGAAACTGCATGTGATTCAACTCCATTTAGGACTGGGAAACAAAAGCTAGCTCACCTTACAAGAAACACACTCTGCTTTAGAGAAAAGAGCACTCTTCTACTCTACTGTGTTTCCTAATGGGCCAGAACAGTGAGCTTGCTCAGAACAAAAGAAATGTGCTTCCTACACACACGGCCATATCTAGTTCAATTCTGCTTAGGAACCTGACAAGAACAGTAGATCCTCTTCAGTCCAATACACTGTACTTGCTGGGAACAGACGACAGTTCTATTTGTCCTGTGTATGGCAATGGCAGCGCAATAGTGACTCTTCTTACCAGAAAACAACTCTTGCTCGTGGACCAGAAACGGCATGTGATTCAACTCCATTTAGGACTGGGAAACAAACGCTAGCTCGCCCTACAAGAAACACACTCTGCTTTTGAGAAAAGAGCACTCTTCTACTCTACTGTTTTTCCTATGGGGTCCAAACAGTGAGCTTGCTCAGAACAAAAGAACTGTGATTCCTACACACGCGGGACATATCTCGTTCAACTCTGCTTAGGAAACTGACAAGGACAGTAGCTCCTCTTCAGTCTGATACACTGTACTTGCTGGGAACAGACGTGAGTGCTATTTGCACTGTGTATGGCAATGGGAGTGCAATAGTGACTTTCCTTACCAGAAAACAACTCTTAGTCATTGGACCAGAAACTGCATGTGATTCAACTCCATTTAGGACTGGGAAACAAACGCTAGGTCGCCTTACAAGAAACACAATCTGCTTTTGAGAAAAGAGCACTCTTCTACTCTACTGTGTTTCCTATAGGGCCAGAACAGTGAGCTTGCTCAGAACAAAAGAACTGTGCTTCCAACACACACGGCCACATCTAGTTCAACTCAGCTGAGGAAACTGACAAGAACAGTAGCTCCTAATCAGTCCAATTCACTGTACTTCAAGGGAACAGACGCGAGTACTATTTGCACTGTGTATGGCATTTGGAGCGCAACAGTGACTCTTCTTACCAGAAAACAACTCTTGCTCGTAGGACAAAAAATCTGCATGTGACTCAACTCCATTTAGGACTGGGAAACCAACGCTAGCTCGCCTTCCAAAAACACACTCTGCTTTTGAGAAAAGAGCACTCTTCTACTCTACTGTGTTTCCTATGTGTTACGAACAGTGAGCTTGCTCAGAACAAAAAAACTGTGCTTCCTACACACACGGCCATATCTAGATCAAGTCTGCTTAAGAAACTGACAAGAAGAGTAGCTCCTGTTCAGTCTGATACACTGTAATTGCTGGGAACAGACGTGAGTGCTATTTGCACTGTATATGGCATTTGGAGCGCAACAGTCACTCTTCTTACCAGAAAACACCTCTTGCTTGTAGGACCAAAATCTGCATGAGACTCAACTCCATTTAGGACTGGGAAACAAACGCGAGCTCGCCTTACAAGAAACACACTCTGCTTTTAAGAAAAGTGCACTCTTCTACTCTACTGTGTTTCCTATAGGGCCAGAACAGTGAGCTTGCTCAGTACATAAGAACTGTGCTTCCTACACACACGGGCCATATCTAGTTCAACTCTGCTTAGGAAACTGACAAGAACAGTAGCTCCTCTTCAGTCTGATACACTGTACTTGCTGGGAACAGACGCATATGCTATTTGCACTGTGTATGGCAATGGGAGCGCAATAGTGACTTTCCTTACCAGAAAACAACTCTTGCTCATAGGACCAGAAACTGCATGTAAATCCACTCCATTTAGTACTGGGAAACAAACACTAGCTCGCCTTACAAGAAACACACTCTGCTTCAGAGAAAAGAGCACTCTTCTACTCTACTGTTTTTCCTATGGGGTTCAAACAGTGAGCTTGCTCAGAACAAAAGAACTGTGCTTCCTACACACACGGGCCATATCTAGTTCAACTCTGCTTAGGAAACTGACAAGAACAGTAGCTCCTCTTCAGTCCAATACACTGTACTTGCTGGTAACAGACGCGACTGCCATTTGCACTGTGTATGGCAATGGGAGCGCAATAGTGACTCTTCTTACCAGAAAACAATTCTTGCTCATAGGAATAGAAACTGCATGTGATTCAACTCCATTTAGGACTGGGAAACAAACGCTAGCTCGCCTTACAAGAAACACACTCTGCTTTTGAGAAAAGTGCACTCATCTACTCTGCTGTGTTTCCTATGGGGTCCGAACAGTGAGCTTGCTCAGAACAAAAGAACTGTGTGCTTCCTACACACACGGGCCATATCTAGTTCAACTCTGCTTAGGAAACTGACAAGAACAGTAGCTCGTCTTCAGTCCAATACCCTGTACCTGCTGGAAGCAGAAGCGAGTGCTATTTGCACTGTGTATGGCAATGGGAGTACAATAGTGACTCTTCTTATCAGTAAACAACTCTTGCTCGTAGGACCAGATCCTGCATGTGATTCAACTCCATGTAGGACTGGGAAACAAACGTTAGCTCGCCTTACAAGAAACACACTCTGCTTTTGAGAAAAGAGCACTCTTCTACTCTACTGTGTTTCCTATAGGGCCAGAAAAGTGAGCTTGCTCAGAACAAAAGAATTGTGCTTCCTACACACACGGGCCATATCTCGTTCAACTCTGCTTAGGAAACTGACAAGAACAGTAGCTCCTCTTCAGTCCAATACACTGTACTTGCTGGGAACAGAGGCGAGTGCTATTTGCACTGTGTATCTCAATGGGAGCGCAATAGTGTCTCTTCTTACCAGAAAACAACTCTTGCTCGTAGGACCAGAAACTGCATGTGATTCAACTCCATTTAGGACTGGGAAACAAACGCTAGTTCGACTAACAAGAAACACAATCTCCTTTTGAGAAAAGAGCACTCTTCTACTCTAATTGTTTCCTATGGGGTCTGAACAGTGAGCTTACTCAGAACAAATGAACTGTGCTTCCTACTCACATGGGCCATATCTAGTTCAACTCTGCTTAGGAAATTGACAAGAACTGTAGCTCCTCTTCAGTCCAATACACTGTACTTTCTGGTAACAGACGCGAGTGCCATTTGCACTGTGTATGGCAATGGGAGCGCAATAGTGACTCTTCTTACCAGAAAACAACTCTTGCTCATAGGAATAGAAACTGCATGTGATTCAACTCCATTTAGGACTGGGAAACAAACGCTAGCTCTCCTTACAAGAAACACACTCTGCTTTTGAGAAAAAGCACTCTTCTACTCCACAGTGTTTCCTGTAGAGTCAGAACAGTGAGCTTGCTCAGAACAAAAGAACTGTGCTTCCTACACACACGGGCCATATCTAGTTCAACTCTGCTTAGGAAACTGAAAAGAACAGTACCTCCTCATCAGTCCAATACACTGTACTGCTGGGAATAGACATGAGAGCTTTTTGCAGTGTGTATTGCAGTGGGAGTGCAATAGTGACTCTTCTTACCAGAAAACAACACTTGCTCATACGAGCAGAAACTGCATGTGACACAACTCCGTTTAGGACTGAGAAACAAACACTAGCCCGCCTTACAAGAAACATAGTCTGCTTTTGAGAAAAGAGCACTCTTCTACTCTACTGGGTTTCCTATGGGGTCCGAACAGTGAGTTTGCTCAGAACAAAAGAACTGTGCTTCCTACACACACGGGTCATATCTAGTTCAACTCTGCTTAGGAAACTGACAAGAACAGAAGCTCCTCTTCAGTCCAATACACTATACTTGCTGGGAACAGACGCGAGTGCTATTTGCACTGTGTATGGGAATGGGAGCGCAATAGTGACTTTCCTTAACAGAAAACAACTCTTGCTGGTAGGACCAAAAACTGCATGTGATTCAACTCCATTTAGGACTGAGAAACAAACACTAGCTCGCCTTACAAGAAACACACTCTGCTTTTGAGAAAAGAGCACTCTTCTACTCTACTGTGTTTCCTGTAGGGCCAGAACAGTGAGCTGGCTCACAACAAAAGAACTGTGCTTCCTCCACACACGGGCCATATCTAGTTCAACTCTGCTTAAAAAACTGACAAGAACAGTAGCTCCTCTTCAGTCCAATACACTGTACTTGCTGGAACAGAAGTGAGTGCTATTTGCACTGTGTATGGCAATGGGAGCGCAATAGTGACTCTTCTTACCAAAAACAACTCTTGCTCATAGGACCAAAAACTGCATGTGATTCAACTCCATTTCTGACTGGGAAACAAACACGAGCTCGCCTTACAAGAAACACACGCTGCTTTTGAGAAAAGGGCACTCTTCTACTCTACTGTGTTTCCTATGGTTTCCGAACAGTGAGCTTGCACAGAACAAAAGAATTGTACTTCCTCCACACACGGGTCATATCTAGTTCAACTCTGCTTAGGAAACTGACAAGAACAGTAGCTCCTCTTGAGTCCAATACACTGTACTTGTTGGGAACAGACATGAGTGCTATTTGAACTGTGTATGCAATGGGAGCAAAATAGTGACTCTTCTTAACAGAAAACTACTCTTGCTCGTAGGACCAGATCCTGCATGTGATTAAACTCCATTTAGGAATGGGAAACAAACGCTAGCTCGCCTTACAAGAAACACACTCTGCTTTTGAGAAAAGAGCACTCTTCTACTCTGTGTTTTCTATAGGGCCAAAACAGTGACCTGGCTCACAACAAAAGAACTGTGCTTCCTACACACACGGCGATATCTAGTTCAATTCTGCTTAGGAAACTGACAAGAACAGTAGATCCTCTTCAGTCCAATACACTGTACATGCTGGGAACAGACGCCAGTGCTATTTGCCCTGTGTATGAAAATGGGAACGCAATAGTGACTCTTCTTACCAGAAAACAACTCTTGCTCGTAGGACCAGAAACTGCATGTGACTCAACTCCATTTAGGACTGGTAAACAAAAGCCAGCTCGCCTTACAAGAAACACACTCTGCTTTTGAGAAAAGAGCACTCTTCTACTCTACTGTGTTTCTTATAGTGCCAGAACAGTGAGCTTGCTCAGAACAAAAGAACTGTACTTCCTACACACACGGGCCATATCTAGTTCAACTCTGCTTAGGAAACTGAGAAGAAAAGTAGCTCTTCTTCAGTCCAATACACTGTACATCCTGGGAACAGACGCGAGTGCAATTTGCACTGTGTATGGCAATTAGAGCACAATAGTGACATTCCTTACCAGAAAACAGCTCTTGCTCATAGGACCAAAAACTGCATGTGATTCAAATCCATTTAGGACTGGGAAAAAACGCTAGCTCGCCTTACAAGAAACACAATCTGCTTTTGAGGAAACAGCACACTTCTACTCTACTGTGTTTCCTATAGGGCCAGAACAGTGAGCTTGATCAGAACAAGAGAAATGTGCTTCCTACACCCACGGACATATCTAGTTCAATTCTGCTGAGGAAACTGACAAGAACAGTAGATCCTCTTCAGTCCAATACACTCTGCACGCTGGAAACAGACGCCAGTGCTATTTGCCCTGTGTTTGACAATGGGAGCACAATAGTGACTCTTCTTACCAGAAAACAACTCTTGCTCTTATGACCTGAAACTGCATGGGATTCAACTCCATTTAGGACTGGAAAAAAAACGCTATCTCACCTTATAAGAAACACACTCTGCTTTTGAGAAAAGAGCACTCTTCTACTCTACTGTCTTTCCTATGGGGTCCGAACAGTGAGCTTGCTCAGAACAAAAGAACTGTGCTTCCTACACACACGGCCATATCTAATTCAATTCTGCTTAGGAACCAGAGAAGAACAGTAGATCCTCTTCAGTCCAATACACTGTACGTGCTGGGAGTCGACGCCAGTGCTATTTGCTATGTGTATGACAATGGGAACGCAATAGTGACTCTTCTTACCAGAAAACAACTATTGTTCATAGGAACAGAAACTGCATGTGATTCAACTCCATTTAGGACTGGGAAACAAACGCTAGCTCGCCTTACAACAAACACACTCTGCTTTTGAGAAAAGGGAACTCTTCTACTCTACTGTGTTTCCTATGGGGTCCGAACAGTGAGCTTGCTCACAACAGAAGACCTGTGCTTCCTACACACATGGCCATATCTGGTTCAACTCTGCTTAGGAAACTGACAAGAAGAGTAACTCCTCTTCAGTCCAATACACTGTACTTGCTGTGAACAGACGCAAGTGCTATTTGAACTGTGTATGGCAATGGGAGCGCAATAGTGACTTTCCTTACCAGAAAACATCTCTTGCTCGTAGGACCAGAAACTGCATGTGATTCAACTCCATTTAGGACTGGGAAACAAACGCTAGCTCGCCTTACAAGAAACACACTCTGCTTTTGAGAAAAGAGCACTCTTGTACTCTATTGTGTTTCCTATGAGGTCCGAACAGTGAGCTTGCTCAGAACAAAAGAACTGTGCTTTCTACACACACGGGCCATATCTAGTTCAACTCTGCTTAAGAAACTGACAAGAACATTAGCTCCTCTTCAGTCCAATACACTGTACTTGCTGGGAACAGACGCGAGTGCTATTTGCACTGTGTATGGCAATGGGAGCACAATAGTGACTCTTCTTATCAGAAAACTACTCTTGCTCGTAGGACCAGAAATTGCATTTGATTCAACTCCATTTAGGACTGGGAAACAAACGCCAGCTCGCCTTACAAGAAACACACTCTGCTTTTGAGAAAAGAGCACTCTTCTACTCTACTGTGTTTCCTATGGGGTCCGAACAGTGAGCTTGCTTCGAACAAAAGAACTGTGCTTCCTACACACACGGGCCATATCTAGTTCAACTCTGCTTACAAACCTCACAAGAACAGTAGATCCTCTTCAGTCCAATACACTGTACATGCTGGGAACCGACGCCAATGCTATTTGCCCTGTGTATGACAGTGGAACGCAATAGTGACTCTTCTTACCAGAAAACAACTCTTGCTCATAGGAACAGAAACTGCATGTGATTCAACTCCATTTAGGACTGGGAAACAAACGCAATCTCGCCTTACAAGAAACACACTCTGCTTTTGAGAAAAGGGCACTCTTCTACTCTAATGTGTTTCCAATTGGGTCCGAACAGTGAGATTGCTCAGAACAAAAGAACTGTGCTTTCTACAAACACGGGCCATATCTAGTTCAATTCTGCTTAGGAACCTGACAAAAACAGTAGCTTCTCTTCATTCCAATACACTGTACATGCTGGGAACAGATGCCAGTGCTATTTGCCCTGTGTATGACAATGGGAGCACAATAGTGACTCTTCTTACCAGAAAACAACTCTTGCTCGTAGAACCAGAAACTGCATGTGATTCAACTCCATTTAGGACTGGGAAACAAACACTAGCTCGCCTTACAAGAAACACACTCTGTTTTTGAGAAACAAGCACTCTTCTACTCTACTGTGTTTCCTATGGGGTCCGAACAGTGAGCTTGCTCCGAACAAAAGAAATGTGCTTCCTACACACACGGGCCATATCTAGTTCAACTCTGCTTAGGAAACTGACAAGAACAGTAGATCCTCTTCAGTCCAATATACTGTACTTGCTGGGAACAGACACCAGTGCAATTTGCACTTTTTAGGGCAATGGGAGCACAATAGTTACTCTTCTTAACAGAAAAAAATTCTTGCTCGTAGGACCAGGAACTGCATGGGATTCAATTCCATTTCTGATGGGAAACAAACACTAACTAGCTCACCTTTCCAGAAACATACTCTGCTTTTGAGAAAAGAGCACTCTTCTACTCTACTGTGTTTCCCATGGAGTCTGAAGAGTGAGCTTGCTCAGAACAAAAGAACTGTGCTTCCTACACACACGGGCCATATCTAGTTCAACTCTGCTTAGAAATCTGAGAAGAATAGTAGCTCCTATTCAGTCCAATACACTGTACTTGCTGGGAACAGACGCGAGTGCTATTTGCACTGTGTATGGCAATGGGAGCGCAATAGTGACTTTCCTTACCAGGAAACAACTCTTGCTCGTACGACCAGAAACTGCATGTGATTCAACTCCATTTAGGATTGGGAAACAAACGCTAGCTCATGTTACAAGAAACACACTCTGCTTTTGAGAAAAGAGCACTCTTCTACTCTACTGTGTTTCCTATGGTGTACGAACAATGAGCTTGCTCAGAACAAAAGAACTGTGCTTCCTACACACACGGGCAATATCTGGTTCAACTCTGCTTAGGAAAGTGACAGGAACAGTAGCTCCTCTTCAGTCCAATACACTGTAATTGCTGGGAACAGACGCAAGTGCTATTTGAACTGTGTATGGCAATGGGAGCGCAATAGTGACTTTCCTAACCAGAAAACAACTCTTGCTCGTAGGTCCAGAAACTGCATGTGATTCAACTCCATTTAGGACTGGGAAACAAATGCTAGCTCGCCTTAAAAGAAACACACTCTGCTTTTGAGAAAAGAGCACTCTTCTACTCTATTGTGTTTCCTATGGGGTCCGAACATTGAGCTTTCTCAGAACAAAAGAACTGTGCTTCCTACACACACGGCCATATCTAGTTCAATTCTGCTTAGGAACCTGACAAGAACAGTAGATTCTCTTCAGTCCATTACACTGTACATGCTGGGAACCGACGCCAATGCTATTTGCCCTGTGTATGACAATGGGAGCGCAATAGTGACTCTTCTTACCAGAAAACAACTCTTGCTCATAGGACCTGAAACTGCATGGGATTCAACTCCATTTAGGACTGGGAAACAACCGCTACCTCGCCTTACAAGAACCACACTCTGCTTTTGAGAAAAGAGCACTCTTCTACTCTACTGTGTTTCCTTTAGGCCCAGAACAGTCAGCTTGCTCAGAACAAAAGAACTGTGCTTCCTACACACAGGGGCCATATCTAGTACAACTCTGCTTAGGAAACTGACAAGAACAGTAGCTCCTCTTCAGTCCAATAAACTGTACATGCTAGGAACAGATGCCAGTGCTATTTGCCCTGTGTATGACAATGGGAGCGCAATAGTGACTCTTCTTACCAGAAAACAACTCTTGAACGTAGGACCAGAAACTGCATGGGATTCAACTCCATTACTGACTAGGAAACAAACACTAGCACGCCTTTCAAGAAACACAATCTGCTTTTGATAAAAGAGCACTCTTCTACTCTACTGTATATCCTATGTTTTCCGAACACTGAGCTTGCTCAGAACAAATGAACTGTGCTTCCTACACACGGACCATATCTAGTTCAACTCTGCTTAGGAAACTGACAAGAACAGTAGATCCTCTTCAGTCCAATACACTGTACTTGCTGGGAACAGACGCGAGTGCTATTTGCACTGTGTATGGCAAAGGGAGCACAATAGTGACTTTCCCTACTAGCAAACTACTCTTGCTGGTAGGACCAAAAATTGCATGTGATTCAACTCCATTTAGGACTGGGAAACAAACTCTAGCTCGCCTTAAAAGAAACACACTCTGCTTTTGAGAAAAGAGCACTCTTCTACTCTACTGTGTTTCCTATAGGGCCAGGACAGTGAACTTGCTCAGAAAAAAAAGAACTGTGCTTCCTACACACAGGGGCCATATGTAGTTCATCTCTGCTTAGGAAACTGAAAAGAACAGTAGCTCCTCTTCAGTCCAATACACTGTACTTGCTGGGAACAGATGCCAGTGCTATTTGCCCTGTGTATGGCAAAGGGAGCACAATAGTGACTCTTTTTACAGAAAACAACTCTTGCTCGTACGACCAGAATCTGCATGTGATTCAACTCCATTTCTGACTGGAAAACAAACACTAGCTCGGCTTTCAAGAAACACAGTCTGCTTTTGAGAAAAGAACACTATTCTACTCTACTGTGGTTCCTATGGTTTCGCACAGTGAGCTTTCTCAGAACAAAAGAACTGTGCTTCTTATACACACGGGCCATATCTAGTTCAACTCCTCTTAGGAAACTGAGAAGAACAGTAGCTCCTCTTCAGTCCAATACACTGTACTTCCTGGGAACAGACGCGAGTGCTATTTGTACTGTGTATGGCAATGGGAGCGCAATAGTGACTTTCTTTACCAGAAAACACCTCTTGCTCGTAGGACCAGAAACTGAATGTGATTCAACTCCATTTAGGACTGGGAACCAATGCTAGCTTGCCTTACAAGAAACACACTCTGCTTTTGAGAAAAGAGCACTCTTCTACTCTACTGTGTTTCCTATAGGGCCAGAACAGTGTGCTTGCTCAGAACAAAAGAACTGTGCGTCCTACACACACGGGCCATATCTAGTTCAACTCCTCTTAGGAAACTGACAAGAAAAGTAGCTCTTCTTCAGTCCAATACACTGTACTTGCTGGAAACAGACGCGAGTGCTATTTGTACTGTGTATGGCAATGGGAGCACAATAGTGACTTTCCTTACTAGCAAACAACTCTTGCTGGTAGGACCAGAAACTGCATGGGATTCAACTCCATTTAGGACTGGCAAAAAAAAACGGTAGCTCGCCTTGCAAGAAACACACTCTGCTTTTGATAAAAGAGCACTCATCTACTCTACTGTGTTTCCTATGGTGTCCGAACAGTGAGCATGCTCAGAATTAAAGAACTGTGCTTCCTACACACACGGGCCATATCTAGTTCAACTCTGCTTAGGAAACTGACAAGAACAGTAGCTCCTCTTCAGTCCAATACACTGTACTTGCTGGGAACAGACGCGAGTGCTATTTGCACTGTGTATGGCAATGGGAGCGCAATAGTGACTCTTCTTATCAGAAAACTACTCTTGCTCGTAGGACCAGAAACTGAATGTGATTCAACTCCATTTAGGACTGGGAAACAAATGCCAGCTCGCCTTACAAGAAACACACTCTGCTTTTGAGAAAAGAGCACTCTTCTACTCTACTGTGTTTCTTATAGAGCCAGAACAGTGAGCTTGCTCAGAACAAAAGAACTGTACTTCGTACACATACGGGCCATATCTAGTTCAACTCTGCTTAAAAAACTGAGAAGAAAAGTAGCTCTTCTTCAGTCCAATACACTGTACATGCTGGGAACAGACACGAGTGCAATTTGCACTGTGTATGGCAATGAGAGAACAATAGTGACATTCCTTACCAGAAAACAACTCTTGGTCATAGGACCAAAAACTGCATGTGATTCAACTCCATTTAGGACTGGGAAACAAACGCTAGCTCGCCTTACAAGAAACACACTCTGCTTTTGAGAAAAGGGCACTCTTCTACTCTACTGTGTTTCCTATTGGGTCCGAACAGTGAGATTGCTCAGAACAAAAGAACTGTGCTTCCTACACACACGGGCCATATCTAGTTCAATTCTTCTTAGGAACCTGACAAAAACAGTAGATCCTCTTCAGTCCATACACTGTACATGCTGGGAACAGATGCCAGTGCTATTTGCCCTGTGTATGACAATGGGAGCACAATAGTGACTCTTCTTACCAGAAAACAACTCTTGCTCGTAGAACCAGAAACTGCATGTGATTCAACTCCATTTAGGACTGGGAAACAAACACTAGCTCGCCTTACAAGAAACACACTCTGTTTTTGAGAAACAAGCACTCTTCTACTCTACTGTGTTTCCTATGGGGTCCGAACAGTGAGCTTGCTCCGAACAAAAGAACTGTGCTTCCTACACACACGGGCCATATCTAGTTCAACTCTGCTTAGGAAACTGACAAGAACAGTAGATCCTCTTCAGTCCAATATACTGTACTTGCTGGGAACAGACACCAGTGCTATTTGCACTGTTTAGGGCAATGGGAGCACAATAGTTACTCTTCTTAACAGAAAAAAATTCTTGCGCGTAGGACCAGGAACTGCATGGGATTCAACTCCATTTCTGACTGGGAAACAAACACTAACTAGCTCGCCTTTCCAGAAACATACTCTGCTTTTGAGAAAAGAGCACTCTTCTACTCCACTGAGTTTCCCATGGAGTCCGAAGAGTGAGCTTGCTCAGAACAAAAGAACTGTGCTTCCTACACACACGGGCCATATCTAGTTCAACGCTGCTTAGGAATCTGAGAAGAACAGTAGCTCCTATTCAGTCCAATACACTGTACTTGCTGGGAACAGACGCGAATGCTATTTGCACTATGTATGGCAATGGGAGCGCAATAGTGACTTTCCTTACCAGAAAACAACTCTTGCTCGTACGACCAGAAACTGCATGTGATTCAACTCCATTTAGGATTGGGAAACAAACGCTAGCTCGTGTTACAAGAAACACACTCTGCTTTTGAGAAAAGAGCAATCTTCTACTCTACTGTGTTTCCTATGGGGTACGAACAGTGAGCTTGCTCAGAACAAAAGAACTGTGCTTCCTACACACACGGGCCATATCTGGTTCAACTCTGCTTAGGAAAGTGACAGGAACAGTAGCTCCTCTTCAGTCCAATACACTGTACTTGCTGGGAACAGACGATAGTGCTATTTGAACTGTGTATGGCAATGGGAGCACAATAGTGACTTTCCTAACCAGAAAACAACTCTTGCTCCTAGGTCCAGAAACTGCATGTGATTCAACTCCATTTAGGACTGGGAAACAAATGCTAGCTTGCCTTAAAAGAAACACACTCTGCTTTTGAGAAAAGAGCACTCTTCTACTCTATTGTGTTTCCTATGGAGTCCGAACATTGAGCTTTCTTAGAACAAAAGAACTGTGCTTCCTACACACACAGCCATATCTAGTTCAATTCTGCTTAGGAACCTGACAAGAACAGTAGATTCTCTTCAGTCCATTACACTGTACATGCTGGGAACCGACGCCAATGCTATTTGTCCTGTGTATGACAATGGGAGCGCAATAGTGACTCTTCTTACCAGAAAACAACTCTTGCTCATAGGACCTGAAACTGCATGTAACTCAACTCCATTTAGGACTGGGAAACAAACGCTAGCTCGCCTTACAAGAACCACACTCTGCTTTTGAGAAAAGTGCACTCTTCTACTCTACTGTGTATCCTATGTGTTCCGAACACTGAGCTTCCTCAGAACAAAAAAACTGTGCTTCCTACACACGGGCCATGTCTAGTTCAATTCTGCTTAGGAAACTGACAAGAACAGTAGATCCTCTTCAGTCCAATACACTGTACTTGCTGGAAACAGACGCGAGTGCTATTTGCACTGTGTATGGCAAAGGGAGCACAATAGTGACTTTCCTTACTAGCAAACAACTCTTGCTGGTAGGACCAAAAACTGCATGTGATTCAACTCCATTTAGGACTGGGAAACAAACTCTAGCTCGCCTTAAAAGAAACACACTCTGCTTTTGAGGAAAGAGCACTCTTCTACTCTACTGTGTTTCCTATAGGGCCAGGACAGTGAACTTGCTCAGAAAAAAAAGAACTGTGCTTCCTACACACAGGGGCCATATGTAGTTCATCTCTGCTTAGGAAACTGACAAGAACAGTAGCTCCTCTTCAGTCCAATACACTGTACATGCTGGGAATAGATGCCAATGCTATTTGCCCTGTGTATGGCAAAGGGAGCGCAATAGTGACTCTTTTTACAGAAAACAACTCTTGCTCGTACGACCAGAATCTGCATGTGATTCAACTCCATTTCTGACTGGAAAACAAACACTAGCTCGCCTTTCAAGAAACACAGTCTGCTTTTGAGAAAAGAACACTATTCTACTCTACTGTGGTTCCTATGGTTTCGCACAGTGAGCTTTCTCAGAACAAATGAACTGTGCTTCTTATACACACGGGCCATATCTAGTTCAACTCCTCTTAGGAAACTGAAAAGAACAGTAGCTCCTCTTCAGTCCAATACACTGTACTTCCTGGGAACAGACGCGAGTGCTATTTGTACTGTGTATGGCAATGGGAGCGCAATAGTGACTTTCCTTACCAGAAAACAACTCTTGCTCGTAGGACCAGAAACTGCATGTGATTCAACTCCATTTAGGATTGGGAAACAAACGCTAGCTCGTGTTACAAGAAACACACTCTGCTTTTGAGAAAAGAGCACTCTTCTACTCTACTGTGTTTCCTATGGGGTACGAACAGTGAGCTTGGTCAGAACAAAAGAACTGTGCTTCCTACACACACGGGCCATATCTGGTTCAACTCTGCTTAGGAAAGTGACAGGAACAGTAGCTCCTCTTCAGTCCAATACACTGTACTTGCTGGGAACAGACGATAGTGCTATTTGAACTGTGTATGGCAATGGGAGCGCAATAGTGACTTTCCTAACCAGAAAACAACTCTTGCTCCTAGGTCCAGAAACTGCATGTGATTCAACTCCATTTAGGACTGGGAAACAAATGCTAGCTCGCCTTAAAAGAAACACACTCTGCTTTTGAGAAAAGAGCACTCTTCTACTCTATTGTGTTTCCTATGGGGTCCGAACATTGAGCTTTCTCAGAACAAAAGAACTGTGCTTCCTACACACACGGCCATATCTAGTTCAATTCTGCTTAGGAACCTGACAAGAACAGTAGATTCTCTTCAGTCCATTACACTGTACATGCTGGGAACCGAAGCCAATGCTATTTGCCCTGTGTATGACAATGGGAGCGCAATAGTGACTCTTCTTACCAGAAAACAACTCTAGCTCATAGGACCTGAAACTGCATGTAACTCAACTCCATTTAGGACTGGGAAACAAACGCTAGCTCGCCTTACAAGAACCACACTCTGCTTTTGAGAAAAGAGCACTCTTCTACTCTACTGTGTTTCCTTTAGGCCCAGAACAGTCAGCTTGCTCAGAACAAAAGAAATGTGCTTCCTACACACACGGGCCATATCTAGTTCAACTCCTCTTAGGAAACTGACAAGAACAGTAGATCCTCTTTAGTCCAATACACTGTACTTGCTGGAAACAGACGCGAGTGCTATTTGTACTGTGTATGGCAATGGGAGCACAATAGTGACTTTCCTTACTAGCAAACAACTCTTGCTGGTAGGACCAGAAACTGCATGGGATTCAACTCCATTTAGTACTGGGAAAAAAAACGCTCGCACGCCTTGCAAGAAACACACTCTGCTTTTGAGAAAAGAGCACTCATCTACTCTACTGTGTTTCCTATGGTGTCCAAACAGTGAGCTTGCTCAGAACAAAAGAACTGTGCTTCCTACACACACAGGCCATATCTAGTTCAACTCTGCTTAGGAAACTGACAAGAACAGTAGCTCCTCTTCAGTCCAATACACTGTACTTGCTGGGAACAGACGCGAGTGCTATTTGCACTGTGTATGGCAATGGGAGCGCAATAGTGACTCTTCTTATCAGAAAACTACTCTTGCTCGTAGGACCAGAAACTGCATGTGATTCAACTCCTTTTAGGACTGGGAAACAAATGCCAGCTCGCCTTACAAGAAACACACTCTGCTTTTGAGAAAAGAGCACTCATCTACTCTACTGTGTTTCTTATAGGGCCAGAACAGTGAGCTTGCTCAGAACAAAAGAACTGTACTTCGCACACACACAGGCCATATCTAGTTCAACTCTGCTTAGGAAACTGAGAAGAAAAGTATCTCTTCTTCAGTCCAATACTCTGTACATGCTGGGAACAGACGCGAGTGCAATTTGCACTGTGTATGGCAATGAGAGAACAATAGTGACATTCCTTACCAGAAAACAACTCTTGGTCATAGGACCAAAAACTGCATGTGATTCAACTCCATTTAGGACTGGGAAACAAACACTAGCTCGCCTTACAAGAAACAGACTCTGTTTTTGAGAAACAAGCACTCTTCTACTCTACTGTGTTTCCTATGATGTCCGAACAGTGAGCTTGCTCCGAACAAAAGAACTGTGCTTCCTACACACACGGGCCATATCTAGTTCAACTCTGCTTAGGAAACTGACAAGAACAGTAGATCCTCTTCAGTCCAATATACTGTACTTGCTGGGAACAGACACCAGTGCTATTTGTACTGTTTAGGGCAATGGGAGCACAATAGTTACTCTTCTTAACAGAAAAAAGTTCTTGCTCGTAGGACCAGGAACTGCATGGGATTCAACTCCATTTCTGACTGGGAAACAAACACTAACTAGCTTGCCTTTCCAGAAACATACTCTGCTTTTGATAAAAGAGCACTCTTCTACTCTTCTGTGTTTCCCATGTAGTTCGAAGAGTGAGCTTGCTCAGAACAAAAGAACTGTGCTTCCTACACACACGGGCCATATCTAGTTCAACTCTGCTTAGGAATCTGAGAAGAACAGTAGCTCCTACTCAGTAGAATACACTGTACTTGCTGGGAACAGACACGAATGCTATTTGCACTATGTATGGCAATGGGAGCGCAATAGTGACTTTCCTTACCAGAAAACAACTCTTGCTCGTACAACCAGAAACTGCATGTGATTCAACTCCATTTAGGATTGGGAAACAAACGCTAGCTCGTGTTACAAGAAACACACTCTCCTTTTGAGAAAAGAGCACTCTTCTACTCTACTGTGTTTCCTACGGTGTACGAACAGTGAGCTTGCTCAGAACAAAAGAACTGTGCTTCCTACACACACGGGCCATATCTGGTTCAACTCTGCTTAGGAAAGTGACAGGAACTGTATCTCCTCTTCAGTCCAATACACTGTACTTGCTGGGAACAGACGCAAGTGCTATTTGAACTGTGTATGGCAATGGGAGCGCAATAGTGACTTTCCTAACCAGAAAACAACTCTTGCTCCTAGGTCCAGAAACTGCATGTGATTCAACTCCATTTAGGACTGGGAAACAAATGCTAGCTCGCCTTAAAAGAAACACACTCTGCTTTTGAGAAAAGAGCACTCTTCTACTCTATTGTGTTTCTTATGGGGTCCGAACATTGAGCTTTCTCAGAACAAAAGAACTGTGCTTCCTACACACGGCCATATCTAGTTCAATTCTGCTTAGGAACCTGACAAGAACAGTAGATTCTCTTCAGTCCATTACACTGTACATGCTGGGAACCGACGCCAATGCTATTTGCCCTGTGTATGACAATGGGAGTGCAATAGTGACTCTTCTTACCAGAAAACAACTCTTGCTCATAGGACCTGAAACTGCATGGGATTCAACTCCATTTAGGACTGTGAAACAACTGCTACCTCGCCTTACAAGAAACACACTCTGCTTTTGAGAAAAGAGCACTCTTCTACTCTACTGTGTTTCCTATAGTGCCAAGACAGTGAACTTGCTCAGAAAAAAAGAACTGTAATTCTTACACACAGGGGCCATATGTAGTTCATCTCTGCTTAGGAAACTGACAAGAATAGTAGCTCCTCTTCAGTCCAATACACAGTACATTCTGGGAACAGATGCCAATGCTATTTGCCCTGTGTATGTAAATGGGAGCACAATTGTGACTCTTCTTACCAGAAAACAATTCTTGCTCGTATGACCAGAATCTGCATGTGATTCAACTCCATTTCTGACTGGGTAACAAACGCTAGCTCGCCTTACAAGAAACACACTCTGCTTTTGATAAAAGAGCACTCTTCTACTCTACTGTGTTTCCTATGGGGTCCGAACAGTGAGCTTGCTCAGAACAAAAGAACTGTGCTTCCTACACACACGGCCATATCTAGTTCAATTCTGCTTAGGAACCTGACAAGAACAGTAGGTCCTCTTCCGTCCAATACACTGTACATGCTGGCAACAGACGCCAGTGCTATTTGCCCTGTGTATGACAATGGGAGCGCAATAGTGACTCTTCTTACCAGAAAACAACTCTTGCTCAAAGGACCAGAAACTGCATGTAACTCAACTCCATTTAGGACTGGGAAACAAACGCTAGCTCGCCTTACAAGAACCACACTCTGCTTTTGAGAAAAAAGCACTCTTCTACTCTACTGTGTTTCCTTTAGGCCCAGAACAGTCAGCTTGCTCAGAACAAAAGAACTGTGCTTCCTACACACAGGGGCCATATCTAGTTCAACTCTGCTTAGGAAACTGACAAGAACAGTAGCTCCTCTTCAGTCCAATACACTGTACATGCTGGGAACAGATGGCAGTGCTATTTGCCCTGTGTATGACAATGGGACCGCAATAGTGTCTCTTCTTACCAGAAAACAACACTTGCTCGTAGGACCAGAAACTGCATGGGATTCAACTCCATTTCTGACTAGGAAACAAACACTAGCTCGCCTTTCAAGAAACACAATCTGCTTTTGAGAAAAGAATACTCTTCTACTCTACTGTGTATCCTATGTGTTCCGAACACTGAGCTTGCTCAGAACAAATGAACTGTGCTTCCTACACACGGGCCATATCTAGTTCAACTCTGCTTAGGAAACTGACAAGAACAGTAGATCCTCTTCAGTCCAATACACTGTACTTGCTGGAAACACACGCGAGTGCTATTTGCACTGTGTATGGCAAAGGGAGCACAATAGTGACTTTCCTTACTAGCAAAAAACTCTTGCTGGTAGGACCAAAAACTGCATGTGATTCAACTCCATTTAGGACTGGGAAACAAACTCTAGCTCGCCTTAAAAGAAACACACTCTGCTTTTGAGAAAAGAGCACTCTTCTACTCTACTGTGTTTCCTATAGGGCCAGGACAGTGAACTTGCTCAGAAAAAAAAGGACTGTGCTTCCTACACACAGGGGCCATATGTAGTTCATCTCTGCTTAGGAAACTGACAAGAACAGTAGCTCCTCTTCAGTCCAATACACTGTACATGCTGGGAACAGATGCCAGTGCTATTTGCCCTGTGTATGGCAAAGGGAGCGCAATAGTGACTCTTTTTACAGAAAACAACTCTTGCTCGTACGACCAGAATCTGCATGTGATTCAACTCCATTTCTGACTGGAAAACAAATACTAGCTCGCCTTTCAAGAAACACAGTCTGCTTTTGAGAAAAGAACACTCTTCTACTCTACTGTGGTTCCTATGGTGTCGCACAGTGAGGTTTCTCAGAACAAAAGAACTGTGCTTCTTATACACACGGGCCATATCTAGTTCAACTCCTCTTAGGAAACTGAGAAGAACAGTAGCTCCTCTTCAGTCCAATACACTGTACTTCCTGGGAACAGACGCGAGTGCTATTTGTACTGTGTATGGCAATGGGAGCGCAATAGTGACTTTCCTTACCAGAAAACAACTCTTGCTCGTAGGACCAGAAACTGAATGTGATTCAACTCCATTTAGGACTGGGAACCAACGCTAGCTTGCCTTACAAGAAACACACTCTGCTTTTGAGAAAAGAGCACTCTTCTACTCTACTGTGTTTCCTATAGGGCCAGAACAGTGAGCTGGCTCAGAACAAAAGAACTGTGCTTCCTACACACACGGGCCATATCTAGTTCAACTCCTCTTAGGAAACTGACAAGAACAGTAGATCCTCTTCAGTCCAATACACTGTACTTGCTGGAAACAGACGCGAGTGCTATTTGTACTGTGTATGGCAATGGGAGCACAATAGTCACTTTCCTTACTAGCAAACAACTCTTGCTGGTAGGACCAAAAACTGCATGGGATTCAACTCCATTTAGGACTGGGAAAAAAACGCTAGCTCGCCTTACAAGAAACATACTCCGCTTTTGAGAAAAGAGCACTCTTCTACTCTACTGTGTTTCCTATAGGGCCAGGACAGTGAACTTGCTCAGAAAAAAAGAACTGTGCTTCCTACACAAAGGGGCCATATCTAGTTCATCTCTGCTTAGGAAACTGACAAGAACAGTAGCTCATCTTCATTCCAATACACTGTACATGCTGGGAACAGATGCCAGTGCTATTTGCCCTGAGTATGTTAATGGGAGCGCAATAGTGACTTTCCTTACCAGAAAACAACTCTTGCTCGTAGGAACAGAAACTGCATGTTATTCAACTCCATTTAGGACTGAGAAACAAACGCTAGCTCGCCTTACAAGAAACACACTCCGCTTTTGAGAAAAGGGCACGCTTCTACTCTACTGTGTTTCCTATGGGGTCCGAACAGTGAGCTTGCTCAGAACAAAAGAAATGTGCTTCCTACACACACGGCCATATCTAGTTCAATTCTGCTTAGGAAACTGACAAGAACAGTAGATCCTCTTCAGTCCAATACACTGTACTTGCTGGGAACAGACGCCATCGCTATTTACCCTGTGTATGACAATGGGAGCGCAATAGTGACTCTTCTTACCAGAAAACAACTCTTGCTCATAGGACCAGAAACTGCATGTAACTCAACTCCATTTAGGACTGGGAAACAAACGCTAGCTCGCCTTACTAGAAACACACTCTGCTTTTGAGAAAAGCGCACTCTTCTACTCTACTGTGTTTCCTATGGGGTCCGAACAGTGAGCTTGCTCAGAACAAAAGAACTGTGCTTCCTACACACATGGGCCATGTCTAATTCAACTCTGCTTAGGAAACTGACAGGAACAGTAGCTCCTCTTCAGTCCAATACAGTGTACTTGCTGGGAACAGACGCGAGTGCTATTTGTACTGTGTATGGCAATGGGAGAGCAATAGTGACTCTTCTTACCAGAAAACAACTCTTGCTCGTAGGACCACAAACTGCATGTGACTGAATTCCATTTAGGACAGGGAAACAAAAGCCCGTTCTCCTTACAAGAAACACACTCTGCTTTTGAGAAAAGAGCACTCTTCTACTGTACTGTGTTTCTTATAGGGCCAGAACAGTGAGCTTGCTCAGAACAAAAGAACTGTACTTCCTACACACACGGGCCATATCTAGTTCAACTCTGCTTAGGAAACTGACAAGAAAAGTAGCTCTTCTTCAGTCCAATACACTGTACATGCTGGGATCAGACGCGAGTGCAATTTGCACTGTGTATGGCAATTAGAGCACAATAGTGACATTCCTTACCAGAAAACAACTCTTGCTCATAGGACCAAACTGCATGTGATTCAACTCCATTTAGGACTGGGAAACAAACGCTAGCTCGCCTTAAAAGAAACACACTCTGCTTTTGAGAAAAGAGCACTCTTCTACTCTACTGTGTTTCCTATGGGATCCGAAAAGTGAGCTTTCTCAGAACAAAAGACCTGTGCTTCCTACACACACGGGCCATATCTGCCTCAACTCTGCTTAGGAAACTGACAAGAAGAGTAGCTCCTATTCAGTCCAATACACTGTACTTGCTGGGAACAGACGCAAGTGCTATTTGAACTGTGTATGGCAATGGGAGCACAATAGTGACTTTCATTACCAGAAAACATCTCTTGCTCATAGGACCAGAAACTGCATGTGATTCAACTCCATTTAAGACTGGGAAACAAACGCTAGGTAGCCTTACAAGAAACACACTCTGCTTTTGAGAAAAGAGCACTCTTCTACTCTATTGTGTTTCCTATGGGGTCCGAACAGTGAGCTTGCTCTGAAAAAAAGAACTGTGCTTCCTACACACATGGCCAGATCTAGTTCAATTCTGCTTAGGAACCTCACAAGAACAGTAGATTCTCTTCAGTCCAATACACTGTACATGCTGGGAACCGACGCCAGTGCTATTTGCCCTGTGTATGACAAAAATGGAGCGCAATAGTAACTCTTCTTACCAGAAAACAACTCTTGCTCATAGGAATAGAAACTGCATGTGATTCAACTCCATTTAGACTGGGAAACAAATGGTAGCTCGCCTTACAAGAAACACACTCTGCTTTTGAGATAAGAGCACTCTTCTACTCTAATGTGTTTCTTATTGGGTCCGAACAGTGAGCTTGCTCAGAACAAAAGAACTGTGCTTCCTACACACATGGCCATATCTAGTTCAATTCTGCTTAGGAACCTGACAAGAACAGTAGATTCTCTTCAGTCCAATACACTGTACATGCTGGGAATCGACGCCAGTGCTATTTGCACTGTGTATGGCAATGGGAGCGCAATAGTGACTCTTCTTATCAGAAAACTACTCTTGCTCGTAGGACCAGAAACTGAATGTGATTCAACTCCATTTAGGACTGGGAAACAAACGCCAGCTCGCCTTACTAGAAACACACTCTGCTTTTGAGAAAAGAGCACTGTTCTACTCTACTGTGTTTCTTACAGGGCCAGAAGAGTGAGCTTGCTCAGAACAAATGAACTGTACTTCCTACACACGGGCCATATCTAGTTCAACTCTGCATAGGAAACAGAGAATGAAAGTAGCTCTTCTTCAGTCCAATACACTGTACATGCTGGGAACAGAAGCGAGTGCAGTTTGCACTGTGTATGGCAATGAGAGCACAATAGTGACATTCCTTACCGGAAAACAACTTTTGCTCATAGGACCAAAAACTGCATGTGATTCAACTCCATTTAGGACTGTGAAAAAAACGCTAGCTCGCCTTACAAGAAACACACTCTGCTTTTGAGAAAAGAGCACACTTCTACTCTACTGTGTTTCCTATAGGGAAAGAACAGAGAGCTTGCTCAGAACAAAAGAACTGTGCTTCCTACATACACGGCCATATCTAGTTCAATTCTGCTTAGGAAACTGACAAGACCAATAGATCCTTTTCAGTCCATTACACTGTACATGCTGGGAACAGACGTGAGTGATATGTGTCCTGTGTACGACAATGGGAGCCCAATAGTGACTCTTCTTACCAGAAAACTACTCTTGTTCATTGGGCCAAAAACTGCATGTGACTGAAATTCATTTAGGACTGGGAAACAAACGCCATCTCGCCTTACAAGAAACACACTCTGCTTTTGAGAAAAGAGCACTCTTCCACTCTACTGTGTTTCCTATGGGGTCCGAAAAGTGAGCTTGCTCAGAACAAAAGAACTGTGCTTCCTACACACACGGGCCATATCTAGTACAACTCTGCTTAGGAACCTGTCAAGAACAGTAGATCCTCTTCAGTCCAATACACTGTACATGCTGGGAACCGACGCCAGTGCTATTTGCCCTGTGTATGACAATGGGAGCACAATGGTGACTCTTCTTACCAGAAAACAACTCTTGCTCATAGGAACAGAAACTGCATGTGATTCAACTCCATTTAGGACTGGGAAACAAACGCTAGCTCGCCTTACAAGAAACACACTCTGCTTTTGAGAAAAGGGCACTCTTTTACTCTACTGTGTTTCCTATGGGGTCCGAACAGTGAGCTTGCTCAGAACAAAAGACTTGTGCTTCCTACACACACGGGCCATATCTGGTTCAACTCTGCTGAGGAAACTGACAAGAACAGTAGCTCCTCTTCAGTCCAATACACTGTACTTGCTGGGAACAGACGCAAGTGCTATTTGAACTGTGTATGGCAATGGGAGCACAATAGTGACTTTCCTTACCAGAAAACATAGCTTGCTCGTAGGACCAGAAACTGCATGTGATTCAACTCCATTTAAGACTGGGAAACAAACGCTAGCTCGCCTTTCAAGAAACACACTCTGCTTTTGAGAAAAGAGCACTCTAATACTCTATTGTGTTTCCTATGTGTCCGAACAGTGAGCTTGCTTAGAACAAAAGAACTGTGCTTCCTACACACATGGGCCATATCTGGTTCAACTCCTCTTAGGAAAATGACAAGAACATTAGCTCCTTTTCAGTCCAATACACTGTACTTGCTGGGAACAGACGCGAATGCTATTTGCACTGTGTATGGCAATGGGAGCGCAATAGTGACTCTTCAAATCAGAAAACTACTCTTGCTCGTAATACCAGAAACTGCATGTGATTCAACTCCATTTAGGACTGGAAAACAAATGCTAGCTTGCCTTACAAGAAACACACTCTGCTTTTGAGAAAAGAGCACTCTTCTACTCTACTGTGTTTCTTATAGGGCCAGAACAGTGAGCTTGCTCAGAACAAAAGAACTGTACTTCCTACACACACTGGCCATATCTAGTTCAACTCTGCTTAGGAAACTGAGAAGAAAAGTAGCTCTTCTTCAGTACAATACACTGTACATGCTGGGAACAGACGCGAGTGCTATTTGCACTGTGTATGGCAATGAGAGCACAATAGTGACATTCCTTACCAGAAAACAACTCTCGCTCATAGGACCAAAAACTGCATGTGATTCAACTCCATTGAGGACTGGAAAACAAACACTAGTTGGCCTTACAAGAAACACACTCTGCTTTTCAGAAACGAGCACTCTTCTACTCTACTGTGTTTCCTATGGGGTCCGAACAGTGAGCTTGCTCCGAACAGAAGAACTGTGCTTCCTACACACACGGGCCATATCTAGTTCAACTCTGCTTAGGAACCTGACAAGAACAGTAGATCCTCTTCAGTCCAATACACTGTACATGCTGGGAACCGACGCCAGTGCTATTTGCCCTGTGTATGACAATGGGAACGCAATAGTGACTCTTCTTACCAGAAAACAATTCTTGCTCATAGGAACAGAAACTGCATGTGATTCAACTCCATTTAGTACTGGGAAACAAACGCTAACTCGCCTTACAAGAAACACACTCTGCTTTTGAGAAAAGGGCACTCTTCCACTCTACTGTGTTTCCTATGGGGTCTGAACAGTGAGCTTGCTCAGAACAAAAGACCTGTGCTTCCTACACACACGGGCCATATCTGGTTCAACTCTGCTTAGGAAACTGACAAGAACAGTAGATCCTCTTCAGTCCAATACACTGTACATGCTAGGAACCGACGCCAATGCTATTTGCCCTGTGTATGAAAATGGGAGTGCAATAGTGACTCTTCTTACCAGAAAACAACTCTTGCTCATAGGACAAGAAACTGCATGTGATTCAACTCCACTTAGGACTGGGAAACAAACGCTAGCTCGCCTTACAAGAAACACACACTGCTTTTGAGAAAAGGGCACGCTTCTACTCTACTGTGTTTCCTATGGGGTCCGAACAGTGAGCTTGCTCAGAACAAAAGAACTGTGCTTCCTACACACACGGCCATATCTAGTTCAATTCTGCTTAGGAAAATGACAAGAAAAGTAGATCCTCTTCAGTCCAATACACTGTACTTGCTGGGAACAGACGCGAGTGCTATTTGCACTGTGTATGGCAATGAGAGCACAATAGTGACATTCCTTACCAGAAAACAACTCTTGCTCACAGGACCAAAAACTGCATGTGATTCAACTCCATTTAGGACTGGAAAACAAACGCTAGCTCGCCTTACAAGAAACACACTCTGCTTTTCAGAAACGAGCACTCTTCTACTCTACTGTGTTTCCTATGCGGTCAGAACAGTGAGCTTGCTCCGAACAAAAGAACTGTGCTTCCTACACACACGGGCCATATCTAGTTCAACTCTGCTTAGGAACCTGACAAGAACAGTAGATCCTCTTCAGTCCAATACACTGTACATGCTGGGAACCAACGCCAGTGCTATTTGCCCTGTGCATGACAATGGGAACGCAATACTGACTCTTCTTACCAGAAAACAACTCTTGCTCATAGGAACAGAAACTGCATGTGATTCAACTCCATTTAGGACTGGGAAACAAACGCTAGCTCGCCTGACAAGAAACACACTCTGCTTTTGAGAAAAGGGCACTCTTCTACTCTACTGTGTTTCCTATGGGGTCCGAACAGTGAGCTTGCTCAGAACAAAAGACCTGTGCTTCCTACACACACGGACCATATCTGGTTCAACTCTGCTTAGGAAACTGACAGGAACAGTAGATCCTTATCAGTCCAATACACTGTACTTGCTGGAAACAGACGCGAGTGCATTTGCACTGTGTATGGCAATGGGAGCACAATAGTGACTTTCCTTACTAGCAAACAACTCTTGCTGGTAGGACCAAAAACTGCATGTGATTCAACTCCATTTAGGACTGGGAAACAAACGCTAGCTCGCCTTACAAGAAACATACTCTGCTTTTGAGAAAAGAGCACTCTTCTACTCTACTGTGTTTCCTATAGGGCCAGGACAGTGAACTTGCTCAGAAAAAAGAACTGTGCTTCCTACACAAAGGGTCCATATCTACTTCATCTCTGCTTAGGAAACTGACAAGAACAGTAGCTCTTCTTCAGTCCAATACACTGTACATGCTGGGAACAGATGCCAGTGCTATTTGCCCTGAGTATGTTAAAGGGAGCGCAACAGTGACTCTTCTTCCCAGAAAACAACTCTTGCTCCTACGACCAAAAACTCCATGTGACTCAATTCCATTTAGGACTGGGAAACAAACGCTAGCTCGCCTTACAAGAAACACACTCTGCTTTTGACAAAAAGCACTCTTCTACTCTACTGTGTTTCCTATAGGGCAAGAACAATGAGCTTGCTCAGAACAAAAGAACTGTGCTTCCTACACACACGGGCCATATCTAGTTCAACTCTGCTTAGGAAACTAACAAGAACAGTAACTCCTCTTCAGTCAAATACACTGTACTTGCGGGCAACAGACGCGAGTGCTATTTGCACTGTGTATGGCAATGGGAGTGCAAAAGTGACTCTTTTACCAGAAAACAACTCTTGCTCGTAGGAACAGAAACTGCATGTGATTCAACTCCATTTAGGACTGGGAAACAAACGCTAGCTTGCCTTACAAGAAACACACTCTGCTTTTGAGAAAAGGGCACGATTCTACTCTACTGTGTTTCCTATGGGGTCTGAACAGTGAGCTTGCTCAGAACAAAAGAACTGTGCTTCCTACACACACGGCCATATCTAGTTCAATTCTGATTAGAAACCTGAGAAGAACAGTAGATCTTCTTCAGTCCAATACACGGTACTTGCTGGGAACAGACGCCAGCGCTATTTGCCCTGTGTATGACAATGGGAGCGCAATAGTGACTCTTCTTACCAGAAAACAACTCTTGCTCATAGGACCAGAAACTGCATGTAACTCAACTCCATTTAGGACTTGGAAACAAACGCTAGCTCGCCTTACAAGAAACACACTCTGCTTTTGAGAAAAGAGCACTCTTCTACTCTACTGTGTTTCCTATGGGGTCCGAACAGTGAGCTTGCTCAGAACAAAAGAACTGTGCTTCCTGCACACATGGGCCATGTCTAATTCAACTCTGCTTAGGAAACTGACTGGAATAGTAGCTCCTCTTCAGTCCAATACAGTGTACTTGCTGGGAACAGACGCGAGTGCTATTTGTACTGTGTATGGCAATGGGAGAGCATTAGTGACTCTTCTTACCAGAAAACAACTCTTGCTCGTAGGACCACCAACTGCATGTGACTGAACTCCATTTAGGACTGGGAAACAAAAGCCAGTTTGTTACAAGAAACACACTCTGCTTTTGAGAAAAGAGCACTCTTCTACTCTACTGTGTTTCTTATGGGGTCCGAACAGTGAGCTTGCTCAGAACAAAAGAACTGTGCTTCCTACACACACGGGCCATATCTAGTTCAACTCTTCTTAGGAACCTGACAAGAACAGTAGCTCCTCTTCAGTCCAATACACTGTACATGCTGGGAACCGACGCCAGTGCTATTTGCCCTGTGTATGGCAATGGGAACGCAATAGTGCCTCTTCTTACCTGAAAACAACTCTTGCTCATAGGAACAGAAACTGCATGTGATTCAACTCCATTTAGGACTGGGAAACAAACGCTAGCTCGCCTTAAAAGAAACACACTCTGCTTTTGAGAAAAGAGCACTCTTCTACTCTACTGTGTTTCCTATGGGATCCGAACAGTGAGCTTGCTCAGAACAAAAGACCTGTGCTTCCTACACACACGGGCCATTTCTGGTTCAACTCTGCTTAGGAAACTGACAAGAAGAGTAGCTCCTCTTCAGTCCAATACACTGTACTTGCTGGGAACAGACGCAAGTGCTATTTGAACTGTGTATGGCAATGGGAGCGCAATAGTGACTTTCATTACCAGAAAACATCTCTTGCTCGTAGGACCAGAAACTGCATGTGATTCAACTCCATTTAAGACTGGGAAACAAACGCTAGCTAGCCTTACAATAAACACACTCTGCTTTTGAGAAAAGAGCACTCTTCTACTCTATTGTGTTTCCTATTGGGTCCGAACAGTGAGCTTGTTCAGAACAAAAGAACTGTGCTTCCTACACACATGGCCATATCTAGTTCAATTCTGCTTAGGAACCTGACAAGAACAGTAGCTCCTCTTCAGTCCAATACACTGTACATGCTGGAAACCGACGCCAGTGCTATTTGCACTGTGTATGGCAATGGGAGCGCAATAGTGACTCTTCTTATCAGAAAACTACTCTTGCTCGTAGGACCAGAAACTCCATGTGTTTCAACTCCACTTAGGACTGGGAAACAAACGCTAGCTCGGCTTAGAAGAAACACACTCTGCTTTTGAGAAAAGAGCACTCTTCCTCTCTACTGTGTTTCCTACAGGGCCAGAACAGTGAGCTTGCTCAGAAGAAAAGTACTGTACTTCCTACACACGGGCCATATCTAGTTCAACTCTGCTTAGGAAACAGAGAAGAGAAGTAGCCTAACTTCAGTCCAATACACTGTACTTGCTGGGAACAGAGGCCAGTGCTATTTGCACTGTGTATGACAATGAGAGCACAATAGTGACTCTTCTTACCAGAAAACAACTCTTGCTCGTAGGACCAGAAACTGCATGGGATTCAACTCCATTTAGGACTGTGAAAAAAACACTAGCTCGCCTTACAAGTAACACACTCTGCTTTTGAGAAAAGAGCACTCTTCTACTCTACTGTGTTTCCTATGGGGTCCAAACAGAGAACTTGCTCAGAACAGAAGAACTGTGCTGCCTACACCCAGGCCATATCTAGTTCAATTCTGCTTAGGAACCTGACAAGAACAGTAGATCCTCTTCAGTCCAATACACTGTACTGCTGGGAATAGACAACAGTGC
Source organism: Peromyscus eremicus (assembly GCF_949786415.1). NCBI lineage: Eukaryota > Metazoa > Chordata > Mammalia > Rodentia > Cricetidae > Peromyscus > Peromyscus eremicus. The sequence goes on from NW_026736104.1 coordinate 69,917, forward strand.
TATTTGTCCTGTGTATGGCAATGGCAGCACAATAGTGATTCTTCTTACCATAAAACAACTCTTGCTCGTAGGACCAGAAACTGCATGTGATTCCACTCCATTTGGGACTGGGAAACAAACGCTAGCTCACCTTACAAGAAACACACTCTGCTTTAGAGAAATGAGCACTCTTCTACTCTACTGTGTTTACAATAGGGCCAGAGCAGTGAGCTTGCTCAGAACAAAAGAACTGTGCTTCCTACACACTCGGGCCATATCTAGTTCAACTCTGCATAGGAAACTGACAAGAACAGTAGCTCCTCTTCAGACCGATACACTGTACTTCCTGGGAACAGACAGGACTGCTATTTGCACTGTGTATGGCTATTGGAGCACAATAGTGACTCGTCTTACCAGAAAACAACTCTTGCTCGTAGGACAAAAAACTGCATGTGACTCAACTCCATTTAGGACTGGGAAACAAACGCTAGCTCCCCTTCCAAGAAACACACTCTGCTTTTGAGAAAAGAGCACTCTTCTACTCTACTGTGTTTCCTATGGGTTCCGAACAGTGAGCTTGCTCAGAACAAAAAAACTGTGCTTCCTACACACACGGCCATATCTAGTTCAAGTCTGCTTAGGAACCTGACAAGAACAGTAGATCCTCTTCAGTCCAATACACTGTACATGCTGGGAACCAACGCCAGTGCTATTTGCCCTGTGCATGACAATGGGAACGCAATAGTGACTCTTCTTACCAGAAAACAACTCTTGCTCATAGGAACAGAAACTGCATGTGATTCAACTCCATTTAGGACTGGGAAACAAACGCTAGCTCGCCTGACAAGAAACACACTCTGCTTTTGAGAAAAGGGCACTCTTCTAGTCTACTGTGTTTCCTATGGGGTCCGAACAGTGAGCTTGCTCAGAACAAAAGACCTGTGCTTCCTACACACACGGACCATATCTGGTTCAACTCTGCTTAGGAAACTGACAGGAACAGTAGATCCTTATCAGTCCAATACACTGTACTTGCTGGAAACAGACGCGAGTGTATTTGCACTGTGTATGGCAATGGGAGCACAATAGTGACTTTCCTTACTAGCAAACAACTCTTGCTGGTAGGACCAAAAACTGCATGTGATTCAACTCCATTTAGGACTGGGAAACAAACGCTAGCTCGCCTTACAAGAAACATACTCTGCTTTTGAGAAAAGAGCACTCTTCTACTCTACTGTGTTTCCTATAGGGCCAGGACAGTGAACTTGCTCAGAAAAAAGAACTGTGCTTCCTACACAAAGGGTCCATATCTACTTCATCTCTGCTTAGGAAACTGACAAGAACAGTAGCTCTTCTTCAGTCCAATACACTGTACATGCTGGGAACAGATGCCAGTGCTATTTGCCCTGAGTATGTTAAAGGGAGCGCAATAGTGACTCTTCTTACCAGAAAACAACTCTTGCTCGTACGACCAGAATCTGCATATGATTCAACTCCATTTAGGAATGGGAAACAAATGCTAGCTCGCCTTACAAGAAACACACTCTGCTTTTGAGAAAAAGCACTCTTCTACTCTACTGTGTTTCCTATGGGGTCCGAACAGTGAGCTTGCTCAGAAAAAAAGAACTGTGCTTCCTACACACACGGGCCATATGTAGTTCAACTCTGCTTAGGAAACTGACAAGAACAGTAGCTCCTCTTCAGTCCAATACACTGTACTTGCTGGGAACAGATGCAAGTGCTATTTTTACTGTAAATGGCAATGGGAGTACAACAGTGACTCTTCTTCCCAGAAAACAACTCTTGCTCGTACGACCAAAAACTCCATGTGACTCAATTCCATTTAGGACTGGGAAACAAACGCTAGCTCGCCTTACAAGAAACACACTCTGCTTTTGACAAAAAGCACTCTTCTACTCTACTGTGTTTCCTATAGGGCAAGAACAATGAGCTTGCTCAGAACAAAAGAACTGTGCTTCCTACACACACGGGCCATATCTAGTTCAACTCTGCTTAGGAAACTAACAAGAACAGTAACTCCTCTTCAGTCAAATACACTGTACTTGCGGGCAACAGACGCGAGTGCTATTTGCACTGTGTATGGCAATGGGAGTGCAAAAGTGACTCTTTTACCAGAAAACAACTCTTGCTCGTAGGAACAGAAACTGCATGTGATTCAACTCCATTTAGGACTGGGAAACAAACGCTAGCTTGCCTTACAAGAAACACACTCTGCTTTTGAGAAAAGGGCACGCTTCTACTCTACTGTGTTTCCTATGGGGTCCGAACAGTGAGCTTGCTCAGAACAAAAGAACTGTGCTTCCTACACACACGGCCATATCTAGTTCAATTCTGATTAGAAACCTGAGAAGAACAGTAGATCTTCTTCAGTCCAATACACGGTACTTGCTGGGAACAGACGCCAGCGCTATTTGCCCTGTGTATGACAATGGGAGCGCAATAGTGACTCTTCTTACCAGAAAACAACTCTTGCTCATAGGACCAGAAACTGCATGTAACTCAACTCCATTTAGGACTTGGAAACAAACGCTAGCTCGCCTTACAAGAAACACACTCTGCTTTTGAGAAAAGAGCACTCTTCTACTCTACTGTGTTTCCTACGGGGTCCGAACAGTGAGCTTGCTCAGAACAAAAGAACTGTGCTTCCTACACACATGGGCCATGTCTAATTCAACTCTGCTTAGGAAACTGACTGGAATAGTAGCTCCTCTTCAGTCCAATACAGTGTACTTGCTGGGAACAGACGCGAGTGCTATTTGTACTGTGTATGGCAATGGGAGAGCATTAGTGACTCTTCTTACCAGAAAACAACTCTTGCTCGTAGGACCACCAACTGCATGTGACTGAACTCCATTTAGGACTGGGAAACAAAAGCCAGTTTGTTACAAGAAACACACTCTGCTTTTGAGAAAAGAGCACTCTTCTACTCTACTGTGTTTCTTATGGGGTCCGAACAGTGAGCTTGCTCAGAACAAAAGAACTGTGCTTCCTACACACACGGGCCATATCTAGTTCAACTCTTCTTAGGAACCTGACAAGAACAGTAGCTCCTCTTCAGTCCAATACACTGTACATGCTGGGAACCGACGCCAGTGCTATTTGCCCTGTGTATGGCAATGGGAACGCAATAGTGCCTCTTCTTACCTGAAAACAACTCTTGCTCATAGGAACAGAAACTGCATGTGATTCAACTCCATTTAGGACTGGGAAACAAACGCTAGCTCGCCTTAAAAGAAACACACTCTGCTTTTGAGAAAAGAGCACTCTTCTACTCTACTGTGTTTCCTATGGGATCCGAACAGTGAGCTTGCTCAGAACAAAAGACCTGTGCTTCCTACACACACGGGCCATTTCTGGTTCAACTCTGCTTAGGAAACTGACAAGAAGAGTAGCTCCTCTTCAGTCCAATACACTGTACTTGCTGGGAACAGACGCAAGTGCTATTTGAACTGTGTATGGCAATGGGAGCGCAATAGTGACTTTCATTACCAGAAAACATCTCTTGCTCGTAGGACCAGAAACTGCATGTGATTCAACTCCATTTAAGACTGGGAAACAAACGCTAGCTAGCCTTACAATAAACACACTCTGCTTTTGAGAAAAGAGCACTCTTCTACTCTATTGTGTTTCCTATTGGGTCCGAACAGTGAGCTTGTTCAGAACAAAAGAACTGTGCTTCCTACACACATGGCCATATCTAGTTCAATTCTGCTTAGGAACCTGACAAGAACAGTAGCTCCTCTTCAGTCCAATACACTGTACATGCTGGAAACCGACGCCAGTGCTATTTGCACTGTGTATGGCAATGGGAGCGCAATAGTGACTCTTCTTATCAGAAAACTACTCTTGGTCGTAGGACCAGAAACTCCATGTGTTTCAACTCCATTTAGGACTGGGAAACAAACGCTAGCTCGGCTTAGAAGAAACACACTCTGCTTTTGAGAAAAGAGCACTCTTCCTCTCTACTGTGTTTCCTATAGGGCCAGAACAGTGAGCTTGCTCAGAAGAAAAGTACTGTACTTCCTACACACGGGCCATATCTAGTTCAACTCTGCTTAGGAAACAGAGAAGAGAAGTAGCTCCTCTTCAGTCCAATACACTGTACTTGCTGGGAACAGACGCCAGTGCTATTTGCACTGTGTATGACAATGAGAGCGCAATAGTGACTCTTCTTACCAGAAAACAACTCTTGCTCGTAGGACCAGAAACTGCATGGGATTCAACTCCATTTAGGACTGTGAAAAAAACGCTAGCTCGCCTTACAAGTAACACACTCTGCTTTTGAGAAAAGAGCACTCTTCTACTCTACTGTGTTTCCTATGGGGTCCAAACAGAGAACTTGCTCAGAACAGAAGAACTGTGCTGCCTACACCCGGGCCATATCTAGTTCAATTCTGCTTAGGAACCTGACAAGAACAGTAGATCCTCTTCAGTCCAATACACTGTACTGCTGGGAATAGACAACAGTGCTATTTGTCCTGTGTATGGCAATGGCAGCACAATAGTGATTCTTCTTACCATAAAACAACTCTTGCTCGTAGGACCAGAAACTGCATGTGATTCAACTCCATTTAGGACTGGGAAACAAACGCTAGCTCACCTTACAAGAAACACACTCTGCTTTAGAGAAATGAGCACTCTTCTACTCTACTGTGTTTACAATAGGGCCAGAACAGTGAGCTTGCTCAGAACAAAAGAACTGTGCTTCCTACACACTCGGGCCATATCTAGTTCAACTCTGCATAGGAAACTGACAAGAACAGTAGCTCCTCTTCAGACCGATACACTGTACTTCCTGGGAACAGACAGGACTGCTATTTGCACTGTGTATGGCTATTGGAGCACAATAGTGACTCGTCTTACCAGAAAACAACTCTTGGTCGTAGGACAAAAAACTGCATGTGACTCAACTCCATTTAGGACTGGGAAACAAACGCTAGCTCCCCTTCCAAGAAACACACTCTGCTTTTGAGAAAAGAGCACTCTTCTACTCTACTGTGTTTCCTATGGGTTCCGAACAGTGAGCTTGCTCAGAACAAAAAAACTGTGCTTCCTACACACACGGCCATATCTAGTTCACGTCTGCTTAGGAACCTGACAAGAACAGTAGATCCTCTTCCATCCAATACACTGTACTTGCTGGGAAAACACGCCAGTGTTATTTGTCCTGTGTATGGCAAAGGCAGCGCAATAGTGACTCTTCTTACCAGAAAACAACTCTTGCTCGTAGGACCAGAAACTGCATGTGATTCAACTCCATTTAGGACTGGGAAACAAACGCTAGCTCGCCCTACAAGAAACACACTCTGCATTGAGAAAAGAGCACTGTTCTACTCTACTGTATTTCTTATGGGGTCCAAACAGTGAGCTTGCTCAGAACAGAAGAACTGTGCTTCCTACACACGCGGGACATATCTCGTTCAACTCTGCTTAGGGAACTGACAAGAACAGTAGCTCCTATTCAGTCCGATACACTGTACTTGCTGGGAACAGACGTGAGTGCTATTTGCACTGTGTATGGCAATGGGAGCGCAATAGTGACTTTCCTTACCAGAAAACAACTCTTGTTTGTAGGACTAGAAACTGCATGGGATTCAACTCCATATAGGACTGGAAAACAAATGCTAGCTCCCCTTACAAGAAACACAATCTGCTTTTGAGAAAAGAGCACTCTTCTACTCTACTGTGATTCCTATAGTGCCAGAACAGTGAGCTTGCTCAGAACAAAAGAACTGTGCTTCCTACACACACGGTCATATCTAGTTCAACTCTGCTTAGGAAACTGACAAGAACAGTAGCTCCTATTCAGTCAAATACACTGTAATTGCTGGGAACAGACGCGAGTGCTATTTGCACTGTGTATGGCAATGGGAGTGCAATAGTGACTTTCCTTACCAGAAAACAACTCTTGCTCGTAGGACCAGAAACTGCATGTGATTCAACTCCATTTAGGACAGGGAAACAAATGCTAGCTCGCCTTACATGAAACACACTCTGCTTTTGAGAAAAGAGCACTCTTCTACTCTACTGTGTTTCCAAAGGGGTCCAAAGAGTGAACTTGCTCAAAACAAAAGAACTGTGCTTCCCACACACGGACCATATCTAGTTCAACTCTGCTGAGGACACTGACAAGAACAGTAGCTCCTAATCAGTCCAATACACTGTACTTGAAGGGAACAGACGTGAGTACTATTTGCACTGTGTATGGCATTTGGAGCACAATAGTGACTCTTCTTACCAGAAAACAACTCTTGCTCGTAGGACCAAAAACTGCATGTGTCTCAACTCCATTTAGGTCTGGGAAACAAACGCGAGCTCACCTTACAAGAAAGAACACTCTGCTTTAGAGAAAAGAGCACTCTTCTACTCTACTGTGTTTCCTATGGGGTCCAAACAGTGAGCTTCCTCAGAACAGAACTGTGCTTCCTACACACATGGGCCATATCTAGTTCAACTCTGCTTAGGATACTGACAAGAGCAGCAGCTCCTCTTCAGTCCGATACACTGTACTTGCTGGGAACAGACGCGAGTGCTATTTGCACTGTATATGGCATTTGGAGCGCAACAGTGACTCTTCTTACCAGAAAACAACTCTTGCTAGTAAGAAAAAAAACTGCATGTGACTCAACTCCATTTAGGACTGGGAAACAAACGCTAGCTCGCCTTACAAGAAACACACTCTGCTTTAGAGAAAAGAGCACTCTTGTACTCTACTGTGTTTCCTATGGGGTCCAAACAGTGAGCTTGCTCAGAAGAAAAGAACTGTGCTTCCTACACACACGGACCATATCTAGTTCACCTCTGCTTAGGAAACTGACAAGAACAGTAGCTCCTTTTCAGTCCAATACACTGTATTTGCTGGGAACAGACGCCAGTGCTAATTGTCCTGTGTAGGGCAATGCAGCGCAATATTGACTCTTCTTACCAGAAAACAACTCTTGCTCGTAGGACCAGAAACTGCATGGGATTCAACTCCATTTAGGACTGGGAAACCAATGCTAGCTCGCCTTACATGAAACATACTGTGCTTTTGAGAAAAGAGCACTCTTCTACTCTACTGTGTTTCCTATGGGGTCAGAACAGTGTGATTGCTCAGAACAAAAGAACTGTGCTCCCTACACACACGGGCCATATCTAGTTCAACTCTGCTTAGGAAACTGACAAGAACAGTAGCTCCTCTTCAGTCCAATACACTGTACTTGCGGGGAACAGACGCCAGTGCTATTTGTCCTGTGTATGGCTATTGGAGCACAATAGTGACTCGTCTTACCAGAAAACAACTCTTGCTCGTAGGACAAAAAACTGCATGTGACTCAACTCCATTTATGACTGGGAACCATCGCTAGGTCACCTTCCAAGAAACACACTCTTCTTTTGAGAATAGGGCCCACATCTACTCTACTGTGTTTCCTATGGGGTCCAAACAGTGAGCTTGCTCAGAACAAAAGAACTGTGCTTCCTACACACACAGGTCATATTTAGTTCAACTCTTCTTAGGAAACTTACAAGAACAGTAGCTCCTTTTCAGTCCAATACACTGTACTTGCTGGGAAAAGACGCGAGTGCTATTTGCACTGTGTATGGCAATGGGAGCCCAATAGTGACTTTCCTTACCAGAAAACAACTCTTGCTCGTAGGACGTGAAACTGCATGTGATTCAACTCCATTTAGGACTGTGAAACAAACGCTAGATCACCTTACAAGAAACAAACTCTTCTTCTTGAGCAAAGTACACTCTTCAACTCTACTGTGATTTCTATGGGGTCCAAACTGTGAGGTTGCTGAGAACAAAAGAACTGTGCTTCCTGCACTCTCGCGCCATTTCTAATTCAACTCTGCTTAGGAAAATGACAAGAGCATTAGCTCCTCTTCAGCCCAATACACTGTACTTGCTGGGAACAGATGCGAGGGCTATTTGCACTGTGTATGGCATTGGGAGCGCAATAGTGACTTTCCTTACCAGAAAACAACTCTTGCGTGTAGGACCAAAAACTGCATGTGATTCAACTCCATTGGGGACTGGGAAACAAACGCTAGCTCGCCTTACAAGAAACACGTTCTGCTTTTGAGAATAGGGCACACATCTACTCTACTGTGTTTCCTATGGGGTCCAAAGAGTGAGCTTGCTCAGAACAAAAGAACTGTGCTTCCTACACACACGGGTCATATCTAGTTCAACTCTGCTTATGAAACTGACAAGAACAGTAGATCCTCTTCAGTCCAATACACTGTACTTGCTGGGAACAGATGCGAGTCCTATTTGCACTGTGTATGGCAATGGGAGCACAATAGTGATGCTTCTTACCAGAAAACAACTCTTGCTCATAGGACCAGAAACTGCATGTGATTCAACTCCATTTATGACTGTGAAACAAACGCTAGCTCGCCATACAAGAAACACACTCTGCTTTTGCGTAAAGAGCACTCTTCTACTCTACTGTGTTTCCTAAAGGGCCAGAACAGTGAGCTTGCTGAGTACAAAAGAACGGTGCTTCCTACACACACGGGCCATATCTAGTTCAACTCTGCTTAGGAATCTGACAAGAACAATAGCTCCTCTTCAGACCAATACAATGTACTTGCTGGAAACAGACGCGAGTGCTATTTGTAATTTGAATGGCAATGGGAGCACAATAGTGACTCTTCTTAACAGAAAAAAACTCTTTGTCGTAGGACCAAAAACTGCATGTGATTCAACTCCATTTAGGATTGGGAAACAAACGCTAGCTCGCCTTACAAGAAACACACTCTGCTTTTGAGAATAGGGCACACATGTACTCTACTGTGTTTCCAAGGGGTCCAAACAGTGAGCTTGCTCAGAACAAAAGAACTGTGCTTCCTACACACACGGGTCATATCTAGTTCAACTCTGCTTAGGAAACTGACAAGAACAGTAGCTCCTCTTCAGTCCAATACACTGTACTTGCTGGGAACAGACGCGAGTGCTATTTGCACTGTTTATGGCAATGGGAGCGCAATAGTGACTTTCCTTAGCAGAAAACAACTCTTGCTCATAGGACCTGAAACTGCATGTGATTCAACTCCATTTAGGACTGGGAAACAAACGCTAGCTCGCCTTACAAGAAACATACTCTGCTTTTGAGGAAAGAGCACTCTTCTACTCTACTGTGTTTCCTATAGGGTCAGAACAGTGAGCTTGCTGAGTACAAAAGAACTGTGCTTCCTACACCATTGGCCATATCTAGTTCAACTCTGCTTAGGAACCTGACAAGAACAGTAGATCCTTTTCATTCCAATACACTGTACATGCTGGGAAGAGAAACCAGTGCTATTTGCCCTGTGTATGACAATGGGAGCACAATAGTGACTCTTCTTGCCAGAAAAAAATCTTGCTCGTAGGACCAGAAACTGCATGTGATTCAACTCAATTTAGGACTGCGAAACAAACGCTAGCTCGCCTTACAAGAAACACAATCTGCTTTTGAGAATAGAGCACTCTTCTACTCTACAGTGTTTCCTATAAGGCGAGAACAGTGAGCTTGCTCAGAACAAAAGAACTGTGCTTCCTACACGCACGGGCCATATCTAGTTCAATTCTGCTTAGGAAACTGAAAAGAACAGTAGCTCCTCTTCAGTCCAATACACTGTACTTGCTGGGAAAAGACGCCAGTGGTATTTGCACTGTGTATGACAATGGGAACGCAATAGTGACTCTTCTCACCACAAAACAACTCTTGCTCGTAGGACCAGAAACTGAATGTGATTCAACTCCACTTAGGACTGGGAAACAAACGCTAGCTTGCCTTACAAGAAACACACTCTGCTTTTGAGAAAAGAGCACTCTTCTACTCTACTGTGTTTTCTATGGGGTCCGAACAGTGAGCTTGCTGAGAAAAAAAGAACTGTGCTTCCTACACACACGGGCCATATCTAGTTCAACTCTGCTTAGGAAACTGACAAGAACAGTAGATCCTCTTCAGTCCAATACACAGTACTTGCTGGGAACAGAAGCAAGGGCTGTTTGTACTGTGTATGGCAAAGGGAGCGCAATAGTGACTCTTCTAACCAGAAAACAACTCTTGCTCGTAGGACCAGAAAATGCATGTGATTCAACTCCATTTAGGACTGGGAAACAAATGCTAGTTCGCCTTACAAGAAACACACTCTGCTTTTGAGAAAAGAGCACCCGTCTACTCTACTGTGTTTCCTATGGGGTTCGAACACTGAGCTTGCTCAGAACAAAAGAACTGTGCTTCCTACACACACGGGCCACATCTAGTTCAACTCTGCTTAGGAACCTGACAAGAACTGTAGCTCCTCTTCAGTCCAATACACTGTACTTGCTGGAAACAGAAGTGAGTGCTATTTGTACTGGGTATGGCAATGGGAGCGCAATAGTGACTCTTCTTACCAGAAAACAACTCTTGCTCGTAGGACCAGAAACTGCATTTGATTCAACTCCATTTAGGACCAGGAAACAAAAGCTAGCTCGTCTTACAAGAAACACACTCTGGTTTTGAGAAAAGAGCACTCTTCTACTCTACTGTTTTTCCTATAGAGCCAGAAGAGTGAGCTTGCTCAGAACAAAAGAACTGTGCTACTTACACACACGGGCCATATCTAGTTCAATTCTGCTTAGGAAACTGACAAGAACAGTAGCTCCTCTTCAGTCCAATACACTGTACTTGCTGGGAACAGACGCGAGTGCTATTTGCACTGTGTAAGGCAAAGGCAGCACAATAGTGACTCTTCTTACCAGAAAACAACTCTTGCTCGTAGGACCCAAAACTGCCTGTGACTCAACTCCATTTAGGACTGGGAAACAAACGCGAGCTCGCCTTCCAAGAAACACACTCTGCTTTAGAGAAAAGAGCACTCTTCTACTCTACTGTGTTTCCTATGGGGTTAGAACAGTGAGCTTGCTCAGAACAAAAAAACTGTGCTTCCTACACACACGGCCATATCTAGTTCAAATCTGCTTAGGAACCTGACAAGAACAGTAGATCCTCTTCCGTTCAATACACTGTACTTGCTGGGAAAAGACGCCAAGGCTATTTGTCCTGTGTATGGCAATGGCAGCACAATAGTGACTCTTCTTACCAGAAAACAACTCTTGTTTGTAGGACCAGAAACTGCATGTGATTCAACTCCATATTGGACTGGGAAAAAAACGCTAGCTCGCCTTACATGAAACACACTCTGCTTTTGAGAAAAGAGCACTCTTCTACTCTACTGTGTTTCCTATGGTGTCCAAACAGTGAGCTTGCTCAGAACAAAAGAACTGTGATTCCTACACACACCGACCATATCTAGTTCAACTCTCCTTAGGAAACTGACAAGAACAGTAGCTCCTATTCAGTCCAATACACTGCACTTGCTGGGAACAGACGTTAGTGCTATTTGCACTGTGTATGGCAAAGGGAGCACAATAGTAACTTTCCTTACCAGAAAACAACTCTTGCTCATAGGACCGGAAACTGCCTGTAATTGAACTCCATTTAGGACTGGGAAACAAACGCTAGCTCGCCTACAAGAAACACACTCTGCTCTTGAGAAAAGAGCACTATGCTACTCTACTGTGTTTCCTATGAGGTCCAAACAGTAAGCTTGCTCAGAACAAAAAAAAACGTGATTCCTACACACACCGCCACACCTAGTTCAATTCTGCTTAGGAACCTGAGAAGAAGAGTAGATCCTCTTCAGTCCAATACACTGTACTGAGGGGAACAGACAACAGTGCTATTTGTCCTATGTAGGGCAATGGCAGCACAATAATGACTCTTCTTACCAGAAAACAACTCTTGCTCATAGGACCAGAAACTGCATGGGATTCAACTCCATTTAGGACAGGGAAACAAACGCTAGCTTGCCTTACAAGAAACACACTCTGCTTTTGAGAAAAGAGCACACTTCTACTCTACTGAGTTTCCTATGGGGTCCAAACAGTGAGCTTGCTCAGAACAAAAGAACTCTGCTTCCTACACACACCGATCATATCTAGTTCAACTCTGCTTAGGAAACTGACAAGAACAGTAGCTCCTCTTCAGTCCAATACACTGTACTTCCTGGGAACAGACGCTAGTGCTATTTGCACTGTGTATGGCAATGGGAGCACAATAGTAACTTTCCTTACCAGAAAACAACTCTTGCTCATAGGACCGGAAACTGCCTGTGATTGAACTCCATTTAGGACTAGGAAACAAACTCTAGCTCGCCTTACAAGAAACACACTCTGCTTTTAAGAATAGAGCACTCTTCTACTCTACTGTGTTTCCTATGAGGTCCGAACAGTGAGCTTGCTCAGAACAAAAAAACGTGCTTCCTACACACACCGCCACACCTAGTTCAATTCTGCTTAGGAACCTGACAAGAACAGTAGATCCTCTTCAGTCCAATACACTGTACTCCTGGGAACAGACAACAGTGCTATTTGTCCTGTGTATGGCAATAGCAGCGCAATAGTGACTCTTCTTACCATAAAACAACTCTTGCTCGTAGGACCAGCAACTGCATGTGATTCAACTCCATTTAGGACTGGGAAACAAACGCTAGCTCTCCTTACAAGAAACACACTCTGCTTCAGAGAAAAGAGCACTCTTCTACTCTACTGTGTTTCCTATAGGGCCAGAACAGTGAGATTGCTCAGAACAAAAGAACTGTGCTTCCTACACACACCGACCATATCTAGTTCAACTCTGCTTAGGAAACTGACAAGAACAGTAGCTCCACTTCAGTCCGATACACTGTATTTGGTGGGAACAGACGCGAGTGCTATTTGCACTGTGTATGGCAATGGGAGCTCAATAGTTACTTTCCTTACCAGAAAACAACTCTTGCTCGTAGGAACAGAAACTGCATGTGATTCAACTCCAATTTGGACTGGGAAACAAACGCTAGCTTGCCTTACAAGAAACACACTCTGCTCTTGAGAAAAGAGCACTCTTCTACTCTACTGTGTTTCCTATGGGGTCCAAAGAGTGAGCTTGTTCAGAACAAAAGAACTGTGCTTCCTACACACACGGACCATATCTAGTTCAGCTCTGCTTAGGAAACTGACAAGAACAGTAGCTCCTCTTCAGTCCAATACACTGTACTTGCTGGGAACAGACGCCAGTGCTATTTGTCCTGTGTAGGGCAATGGCAGCGCAATAATGACTCTTCTTACCAGAAAACAACTCTTGCTCGTAGGACCAGAAACTGCATGGGATTCAACTCCATTTAGGACTGGGAAACAAACGCTAGCTCGCCTTACAAGAAACACACTCTGCTTTTGAGAAAAGAGCACTCTTCTACTCTACTGAGTTTCCTATGGGGTCCAAACAGTGAGCTTGCTCAGAACCAAAGAACTCTGCTTCCTACACACACCGAACATATCTAGTTCAACTCTGCTTTGGAAACTGACAAGAACAGTAGCTCCTATTCAGTCCAATACACTGTACTTCCTGGGAACAGACGCTAGTGTTATTTGCACTGTGTATGGCAATGGGAGCACAATAGTAACTTTCCTTACCAGAAAACAACTCTTGCTCATAGGACCGGAAACTGCCTGTGATTGAACTCCATTTAGGACTAGGAAACAAACTCTAGCTCGCCTTACAAGAAACACTCTCTGCTTTTGAGAATAGAGCACTCTTCTACTCTACTGTGTTTCCTATGAGGTCCGAACAGTGAGCTTGCTCAGAACAAAAAAAACGTGCTTCCTACACACACCGCCAAACCTAGTTCAATTCTGCTTAGGAACCTGACAAGAACAGTAGATCCTCTTCAGTCCAATACACTGTTCTCCTGGGAACAGACAACAGTGCTATTTGTCCTGAGTATGGCAATGGCAGCGCAATAGTGACTCTTCTTACCATAAAACAACTCTTGCTCGTAGGACCAGAAACTGCATGATTCAACTCCATTTAGGACTGGGAAACAAACGCTAGCTCTCCTTACAAGAAACACACTCTGCTTTAGAGAAAAGAGCACTCTTCTACTCTACTGTGTTTCCTATAGGGACAGAACAGTGAGCTTGCTCAGAACAAAAGAACTGTGCTTCCTACACACACCGACCATATCTAGTTCAACTCTGCTTAGGAAACTGACAAGAACAGTAGCTCCACTTCAGTCCGATACACTGT
>NW_026736105.1:0-84000 GCF_949786415.1 Peromyscus eremicus
TCGCGTTTGTTTCCCAGTCCTAAATGGAGTTGAGTCACAGGCATTTTTTGGTCCTAAGGGCAAGAGTTGTTTTCTGGTAAGAAGAGTCACTATTGCGCTCCAAATGCCATACACAGTACAAATAGCACTCGCGTATGTTCCCAGCAAGTACAGTGTATTGGACTGAATAGGAGATACTGTTCTTGTCAGTTTCCTAAGCAGAGTTGAACTAGATCTGGTCCATGTGTGTAGGAAGCACAGTTCTTTTGTTCTGAGCTAGCTCACTGTTTGGACCCCATAGGAAACACAGTAGAGTAGAAGAGTGCTCTTTTCTCAAAAGCAGAGTGTGTTTCTTGTAAGGCGAGGTAGCGTTTGTTTCCCAGTCCTAAATGGAGTTGAATCACATGCAGTTTCTGGTCCTACGAGCAAGAGTTGTTTTCTGGTAAGAGAGTCACTATTGTGCTCCAAATGCCATACACAGTGCAAATAGCTCTCACGTCTGTTCCCAGGAAGTACAGTATATTGGACTGAAGAGGATCTACTGTTCTTGTCAGTTTCCTAAGCAGAGTTGAACTAGATATGGCCCGTGAGTGTAGGAAGCACAGTTCATTTGTTCTGAGCAAGTTCACTGTTCTGGCCCTATAGGAAACACAGGAGAGTAAAAGAGTGCTCTTTTCTCAAAAACAGAGTGTGTGTCTTGTAAGGCGAGCTAGCGTTTGTTTCCCAGTCCTAAATGGAGTTGAATCACAAGCAGTTTCTGGTTGTACGAGCAAGAGTTGTTTCTGGTAAGGTGAGTCACTATTGTGCTCCAATTGCCATACACAGTGCAAATAGCACTCGCGTCTGTTTTCAGCAAGTACAGTGTATCGCACTGAAGAGGAGCTACTGTTCTTGTCAGTTTCCTAAGCAGAGCTTAACTAGATATGGCCCGTGTGTGGAGGAAGCACAGTTATTATGTTCTGAGCAAGCTCACTGTACTGGCCCTATAGGAAACACAGTGGAGTAGAAGAGTGCTCTTTTCTCTAAAGCAGACTGTGTTTCTTGTAAGGCGAGCTCATGTTTGTTTTCCAGTCCTAAATGGAGTTGAGTCACAGGCAGTTTTTGGTCCTAAGAGCAAGAGTTGTTTTCTGGTAAGAAGAGTCACTATTGCGCTCCAAATGCCATACACAGTGCAAATAGCACTCGCGTATGTTCCCAGCAAGTACAGTGTATTGGACTGAAGAAGAGCTACTGTTCTTCTCAGTTTCCTAAGCAGAGTTGAACTAGATATGGTCCATGTGTGTAGGAAGCACAGTTCTTTTGTTCTGAGCAAGCTCACTGTTTGGACCCCATAGGAAACACAGTAGAGTAGAAGAGTGCTCTTTTCTCAAAAGCAGAGTGTGTTTCTTGTAAGGTGAGCTAGCGTTTCTTTCCCAGTCCTAAATGGAGTTGAATCACATGCAGTTTGTGGTCCTACGAGCAAGAGTTTTTTTCTGGTAAGGAAAGTCACTATTGTGCTCCCATTGCCATATACAGTGCAAATAGCACTCGCGTCTGTTCCCAGCAAGTACAGTGTATTGGACTGAATAGGAGCTACTGTTCTTGTCAGTTTCCTAAGCAGAGTTGAACTAGATATGGCCCGTGTGTAGGAAGCACAGTTCTTTTGTTCTGAGCAAGCTCACTGTTCTGGCCCTATAGGAAACACAGTAGAGTAGAAGAGTGCTCTTTTCGCAAAAGGAGAGTGTGTTTTTGTAAGGCGAGCTAGCATTTGTTTCCCAGTCCTAAATGGCGTTGAATCACATGCAATTTCTATTCCTACGAGCAAGAGTTGTTTTCTGGTAAGGAAAGTCACTATTGCGTTCTCATTGCCATAAACAGTGCAAATAGCACTGGCGTCTGATCGCAGCAAGTACAGTGTATTGGACTGAAGAGGACCTACTGTTCTTGCCAGGTTCCTAAGCAGAATTGAACTAGATATGGTCCATGTGTGTAGGAAGCACAGTTCTTTTGTTCTGAGAAAGCTCACTGTTTGGACCCCATAGGAAACACAGTAGAGTAGAAGAGTGCGCTTCTCTCAAAAGCAGAGTGTGTTTCTTGTAAGGCGAGGTAGCGTTTGTTTCCCAGTCCTAAATGGAGTTGAATCACATGCAGTTTCTGGTCCTACGAGCAAGAGTTGTTTTCTGGTAAGAAGAGTCACTATTGTGCTCCAAATGCCATACACAGTGCAAATAGCTCTCACGTCTGTTCCCAGGAAGTACAGTATATTGGACTGAAGAGGATCTACTGTTCTTGTCAGTTTCCTAAGCAGAGTTGAACTAGATATGGCCCGTGAGTGTAGGAAGCACAGTTCATTTGTTCTGAGCAAGTTCACTGTTCTGGCCCTATAGGAAACACAGGAGAGTAAAAGAGTGCTCTTTTCTCAAAAACAGAGTGTGTGTCTTGTAAGGCGAGCTAGCGTTTGTTTCCCAGTCCTAAATGGAGTTGAATCACAAGCAGTTTCTGGTTGTACGAGCAAGAGTTGTTTCTGGAAAGGTGAGTCACTATTGTGCTCCAATTGCCATACACAGTGCAAATAGCACTCGCGTCTGTTTTCAGCAAGTACAGTGTATCGCACTGAAGAGGAGCTACTGTTCTTGTCAGTTTCCTAAGCAGAGTTTAACTAGATATGGCCCGTGTGTGGAGGAAGCACAGTTATTATGTTCTGAGCAAGCTCACTGTACTGGCCCTATAGGAAATACAGTGGAGTAGAAGAGTGCTCTTTTCTCTAAAGCAGACTGTGTTTCTTGTAAGGCGAGCTCATGTTTGTTTCCCAGTCCTAAATGGAGTTGAGTCACAGGCAGTTTTTGGTCCTAAGAGCAAGAGTTGTTTTCTGGTAAGAAGAGTCACTATTGCGCTCTAAATGCCATACACAGTGCAAATAGCACTCGCGTATGTTCCCAGCAAGTACAGTGTAGTAGACTGAAGAAGAGCTACTGTTCTTCTCAGTTTCCTAAGCAGAGTTGAACTAGATATGGTCCATGTGTGTAGGAAGCACAGTTCTTTTGTTCTGAGCAAGCTCACTGTTTGGACCCCATAGGAAACACAGTAGAGTAGAAGAGTGCTCTTTTCTCAAAAGCAGAGTGTGTTTCTTGTAAGGTGAGCTAGCGTTTCTTTCCCAGTCCTAAATGGAGTTGAATCACATGCAGTTTGTGGTCCTACGAGCAAGAGTTGTTTTCTGGTAAGGAAAGTCACTATTGTGCTCCCATTGCCATATACAGTGCAAATAGCAGTCGCGTCTGTTCCCAGCAAGTGCAGTGTATTGGACTGAATAGGAGCTACTGTTCTTGTCAGTTTCCTAAGCAGAGTTGAACTAGATATGGCCCGTGTGTAGGAAGCACAGTTCTTTTGTTCTGAGCAAGCTCACTGTTCTGGCTTTATAGGAAACACAGTAGAGTAGAAGAGTGCTCTTTTCTCAAAAGCAGAGTGGTTTTTGTAAGGCGAGCTAGCATTTGTTTCCTAGTCCTAAATGGAGTTGAATCACATGCAGTTTCTGGTCCTACTAACAAGAGTTGTTTTCTGGTAAGGAAAGTCACTATTGCGCTCCCATTGCCATACACAGTGCAAATAGCACTCGCGTCTGTTCCCAACAATTACAGTGTATCGGACTGAAGAGGAGCTACTGTTCTTGTCAGTTTCCTAAGCAGAGTTGAACTAGATATGGTCCGTGTGTAGGAATCACAGTTCCTTTGTTCTGAGCAAGCTCACTGTTTGGAACCCTAGGAAACACAGTGGAGTAGAAGAGTGCTCTTTTCTCTAAAGCAGAGTGTTTTTCTTGTAAGGCGAGCTAGCATTTGTTTCCCAGTCCTAAATGGCGTTGAATCACATGCAGTTTGTGGTCCTACGAGCAAGAGTTGTTTTCTGGTAAGGAAAGTCACTATTGTGCTCCAATTGCCATACACAGTGCAAATAGCACTCGCGTATGTTCCCAGCAAGTACAGTGTATTGGAATGAAGAAGAGCTACTGTTCTTCTCAGTTTCCTAAGAAGAGTTGAACTAGATATGGTCCATGTGTGTAGGAAGCACAGTTCTTTTGTTCTGAGCAAGCTCACTGTTTGGACCACATAGGAAACACAGTAGAGTAGAAGAGTGCTCTTTTCTCAAAAGCAGAGTGTGTTTCTTGTAAGGTGAGCTAGCGTTTCTTTCCCAGTCCTAAATGGAGTTGAATCACATGCAGTTTGTGGTCCTACGAGCAAGAGTTGTTTTCTGGTAAGGAAAGTCACTATTGTGCTCCCATTGCCATATACAGTGCAAATAGCACTCCCGTCTGTTCCCAGCAAGTACAGTGTATTGGACTGAATAGGAGCTACTGTTCTTGTCAGGTTTTTAATTAGAATTGAAATAGATTTGTCCGTGTGTGTAGGAAGCACAGTTCTTTTGTTCTGAGCAAGCTCACTGTTCGGACCCCATAGGAAACACAGTAGAGTAGAAGAGTGCTGTTTTCTCAAAAGCAGAGTGTGTTTCTTGTAAGGCAAGCTACCGTTTGTTTCCCATTCCTAAATGGAGTTGAATCACATGCAGTTTCTGGTCCTATGAGCAAGAGTTGTTTTCTGGTAAGGAAAGTCACTATAGCGCTCCCATTGTCATAAACAGTGGAAATAGCACTCACGTCTGTTCCCAGCAAGTACAGTGTATCAGACTGAAGAGGAGCTACTGTTCTTTTCAGTTTCCTAAGCAGAGTTGAACTAGATATGGCCCGTGAGTGTAGGAAGCACAGTTCATTTGTTCTGAGCAAGTTCACTGTTCTGGCCCTATAGGAAACACAGGAGAGTAAAAGAGTGCTCTTTTCTCAAAAGCAGAGTGTGTGTCTTGTAAGGCGAGCTAGCGTTTGTTTCCCAGTCCTAAATGGAGTTGAATCACAAGCAGTTTCTGGTTGTACGAGCAAGAGTTGTTTCTGGTAAGGTGAGTCACTATTGTGCTCCAATTGCCATACACAGTGCAAATAGCACTCGCGTCTCTTTTCAGCAAGTACAGTGTATCGGACTGAAGAGGAGCTACTGTTCTTGTCAGTTTCCTAAGCAGAGTTTAACTAGATATGGCCCGTGTGTGAAGGAAGCACAGTTATTATGTTCTGAGCAAGCTCACTGTTCTGGCCATATAGGAAACACAGTGGAGTAGAAGAGTGCTCTTTTCTCTAAAGCAGACTGTGTTTCTTGTAAGGCGAGCTCATGTTTGTTTCCCAGTCCTAAATGGAGTTGAGTCACAGGCAGTTTTTGGTCCTAAGAGCAAGAGTTGTTTTCTGGTAAGAAGAGTCACTATTGTGCTCCAAATGCCATACACAGTGCAAATAGCACTCGCGTATGTTCCCAGCAAGTACAGTGTATTGGACTGAAGAAGAGCTACTGTTCTTCTCAGTTTCCTAAGCAGAGTTGAACTAGATATGGTCCATGTGTGTAGGAAGCACAGTTCCTTTGTTCTGAGCAAGCTCACTGTTTGGACCCCATAGGAAACACAGTAGTGTAGAAGAGTGCTCTTTTCTCAAAAGCAGAGTGTGTTTCTTGTAAGGTGAGCTAGCGTTTCTTTCCCAGTCCTAAATGGAGTTGAATCACATGCAGTTTGTGGTCCTACGAGCAAGAGTTGTTTTCTGGTAAGGAAAGTCACTATTGTGCTCCCATTGCCATATACAGTGCAAATAGCAGTCGCGTCTGTTCCCAGCAAGTACAGTGTATTGGACTGAATAGGAGCTACTGTTCTTGTCAGTTTCCTAAGCAGAGTTGAACTAGATATGGCCCGTGTGTAGGAAGCACAGTTCTTTTGTTCTGAGCAAGCTCACTGTTCTGGCCCTATAGGAAACACAGTAGAGTAGAAGAGTGCTCTTTTCTCTAAAGCAGAGTGTGTTTCTTGTAAGGCGAACTAGCGTTTGTTTCCCACTCCTAAATGGAGTTGAATCACGTGCAGTTTCTGGTCCTACGAGCAAGAGTTGTTTTATGGTAAGAAGAGTCACTATTGCGCTGCCATTGCCATACACAGGACAAATAGCACTGGCGTCTGTTCCCAGCAAGTACAGTGTATTGGACTGAAGAGCATCTACTGTTCTTGTCAGGTTTTTAAGCAGAATTGAAATAGATATGGCCGTGTGTGTAGGAAGCACAGTTCTTTTGTTCTGAGCAAGCTCACTGTTCGGACCCCATAGGAAACAGTGTAGAGTAGAAGAGTGCTGTTTTCTCAAAAGCAGAGTGTGTTTCTTGTAAGGCAAGCTACCGTTTGTTTCCCATTTCTAAATGGAGTAAAATCACATGCAGTTTCTGGTCCTATGAGCAAGAGTTGTTTTCTGGTAAGGAAAGTCACTATAGCGCTCCCATTGCCATAAACAGTGGAAATAGCACTCACGTCTGTTCCCAGCAAGTACAGTGTATCGGACTGAAGAGGAGCTACTGTTCTTGTCAGTTTCCTACGCAGAGTTGAACTAGATATGGTCCGTGTGTATAGGAAGCACAGTTCTTTTGTTCTGAGCAAGCTCACTGTTTGGACCCCATAGGAAACACAGTAGAGTAGAAGAGTGCTCTTTTCTCTAAAGCAGAGTGTGTTTCTTGTAATGCGAGCTAGTGTTTGTTTCCCAGTCCTAAATGGAGTAGAATCACATGCAGTTTCTGGTCCTACGGGCATGAGTTTTTTATGGTAAGAATAGTCACTATTGTGCTCCCATTGCCATACACAGGACCAATAGCACATGCGTCTGTTCCCAGCAAGTACAGTGTATTGGACTGAATAGGATCTACTGTTCTTGTCAGGTACCTAAGCAGAATTGAACTAGATATGGCCGGGTGTGTAGGAAGCACAGTTCTTTTGTTCTGAGCAAGCTCACTGTTCGGACAACATAGGAAACACAGTAGAGTAGAAGAGTGCTCTTTTCTCAAAAGCAGAGTGTGTTTCTTGTAAGGCGAGCTAGCGTTTGTTTCCCAGTCCTAAATGGAGTTGAATCACATGCAGTTTCTGGTCCTAGGAGCAAGAGTTGTTTTCTGGTAAGGAACGTCACTATTGCGTTCTCATTGCCATACACAGTGCAAATAGCACTCGCGTCTGTTCCCAGCAAGTACAGTGTATTGGACTGAAGAGGAGCTACTGTTCTTGTCAGTTTCCTAAGCAGAGATGAACTACATATGGTCCGTGTGTGTAGGAAGCACAGTTCTTTTCTTCTGAGCAAGCTCACTGTTTGGACCCCATAGGAAACACAGTAGAGTAGAAGAGTGCTCTTTTCTCTAAAGCAGAGTGTGTTTCTTGTAAGGCGAGCTAGCTTTTGTTTGCCAGTCCTAAATGGAGTTGAATCCCATGCAGTTCCTGGTCCTAAGAGCAAGAGTTGTTTTCTGGTAAGGAAAGTCACTATTGTGCTCCCATTGCCATACACAGTGCAAATAGCACTCGCGTATGTTCCCAGCAAGTACAGTGTATTGCAGTGAAGAGGAGCTAATGTTCTTCTCAGTTTCCGAAGCAGAGTTGAACTAGATATGTCCCGTGTGTCTAGGAAGCACAGTTATTGTGTTCTGAGCAAGCTCAATGTTATGGCCCTATAGGAAACACAGTAGAGTTGAAGAGTGCTCTTTTCTCTAAAGCAGAGTGTGTTTCTTGTAAGGCAAGCTCGCGTTTGTTTCCCAGTCCTAAATGGAGTTGAGTCACAGGCAGATTTTGGTACTACCAGGAAGAGTTTTTTTCTGGTAAGAAGAGTCACTATTGCGCTCCAAATGCCATACACAGAGCAAATAGCACTCGCGTCTGTTCCCAGCAAGTACAGTGTATTGGACTGTATAGGAGCTACTGTTCTTGTAAGTTTCCTAAGCAGAGTTGAACTAGATATGGTCCGTGTTTGTAGGAAGCACAGTTCTTTTGTTCTGAGCAAGCTCACTGTTCGGACCCCATAGGAAACACAGTAGAGTAGAAGAGTGCTCTTTTCTCAAAAGCAGAGTGTATTTCTTGTAAGGTGAGCTACCGTTTGTTTCCCATTCCTAAATGGAGTTGAATCACATGCAGTTACTGGTCCTATGAGCAAGAGTTGTTTTCTCTTAAGGAAAGTCACTATTGTGCTCCCATTGCCATACACAGTGAAAATAGCACTCACTTCTGTTCCCAGCATGTACAGTGTACTGGACTGAAGAGGAGCTACTGTTCTTGTCAATTTCCTAAGCAGAGTTGAACTAGATATGGTCCGTGTTTGTAGGAAGCACAGTTCTTTTGTTCTGAGCAAGCTCACTGTTCGGACCCCATAGGAAACACAGTAGAGTAGAAGAGTGCTCCTTTCTCAAAAGCAGAGTGTGTTTCTTGTAAGGCGAGCTAGCGTTTGTTTCCCAGTCCTAAATGTAGTTGAATGACATGCAGTTTCTGGTCCTACGAGCAAGAGTTGTTTTCTTGTAAGGAAAGTCACTGTTGTGCTCCCATTGCCATACACAGTACAAATAGCACTCACGTCTGTTCCCAGGAATTACAGTGTATCGGACTGAAGAGGAGCTACTGTTCTTGTCAGATTCCTAAGCAGAGTTGAACTAGATATGGCCCGTGTGTGTAGGAAGCACAGTTCTTATGTTCTCAGCAAGCTCACTGTTCTGGCCCAATAGGAAACACAGTAGAGTAGATGAGTGCTCTTTTATCTAAAGCAGAGTGTGTTTCTTGTAAGGCGAGCTAGCGTTTGTTTCCTAGTCCTAAATGGAGTTGAATCACATGCAGTTTCTGGTCCTACGAACAAGAGTTGTTTTCTGGTAAGGAAAGACACATTGTGCTCCCATTGCCATACATAGTGCAAATAGCACTCGCGGCTGTTCCCATCAAGTACAGTGAATTGGAGTGAGGAGGAGCTACTGTTCTTCTCAGTTTCCTAAGCAGAGTTGAACTAGATATGGCCCGTGTGTCTAGGAAGCACAGTTATTATGTTCTGAGCAAGCTCACTGTTCTGGCCCTATAGGAAACACAGTAGAGTAGAAGAATGCTCTTTTCTCTAAAGCAGAGCGTGTTTCATGTAATGCGAGCTAGCGTTTGTTTCCCAGTTATAAATTGTGTTGAATCACATGCAGTTTCTGGTCTTATGAGCAAGAGTTGTTTTCTGGTAAGGAAAGTCACTATATCGCTCCCTCTGCCATACACAGTGCAAAAAGCACTCCCGTCTGTTCCCAGCAAGTACAGTGTATTGGACTGAAGAGGAGCTACTATTCTTCTCAGTTTCCTAAGCAGAGTTGAACTAGATATGGCCCGTGTGTCTAGGAAGCACAGTTCATTTGTTCTGAGCAACCTCACTGTTCTGGCCCTATAGGAAACACAGTAGAGTAGAAGAGTGCTCTTTTCTCTAAAGGAGAGTGTGGTGCTTGTAAGGCGAGCTAGCGTCTGTTTCCTAGTCCTAAATGGCGTTGAATCACATGCAGTTTGTGGCCCTACGAGCAAGAGTTGTTTTCTGGTAAGGAAAGTCACTATTGTGGTCTCATTGCCATACACAGTGCAAATAGCACTCGCGTCTGTTCCCAGCAAGTACAGTGTATTGGACTGAAGAGGAGCTACTGTTCTTGTCAGTTTCCTAAGCAGAGTTGAATTGCATATGATCCTTGTGTGTAGGACGCACAGTTCTTTTGTTCTTAGCAAGCTCACCGTTTGGACCCCATAGGAAACACAGTAGAGTAGAAGAGTTCTCTTTTCTCAAAAGCAGAATGTGTTTCTTGTAAGGCGAGCTAGCGTTTGTTTCCCAGTCCTAAATGGAGTTGAATCACATGCAGTTTCTGGTCCTACGAGCAAGAGTTGTTTTCTGGTAAAGAAAGTCACTATTGTGCTCCCATTGCCATACACTGTGCAAATAGCACTCGCGTCTGTTATAAGCAAGTACAGTGTATCGGACTGAAGAGGAGCTACTGTTCTTGTCAGTTTCCTAAGCAGAGTTGAACTAGATATGGCCCGTGTGTGTAGGAAGCACAGTTGTTATGTTCTGAGCAAGCTCACTGTTCTGGCCCTATAGGAAACACAGTAGAGTAGAAGAGTGCTCTTTTCTCTAAAGCACAGTGTGTTTCTTGTAAGGCGAGCTCGCGTTTGTTTCCCAGTCCTAAATAGAGTTGAGTCACATGCAGTTTTTGGTCCTACGAGCAAGAGTTGTTTTCTGGTAAGAAGAGTCACTATTGTGCTCCAAATGCCATACACAGTGCAAATAGCTCTCGCGTATGTTCCCAGCAAGTACAGTGTATTGGACTGAAGAGGAGCTACTGTTCTTCTCAGTTTCCTAAGCAGAGTTGAACTAGATATGGCCTGTGAGTGTAGGAAGCACAGTTCATTTGTTCTGAGCAAGTTCACTGCTCTGGCCCTATAGGAAACACAGGAGAGTAAAAGAGTGCTCTTTTCTCAAAAGCAGAGTGTGTGTCTTGTAAGGAGAGCTAGCGTTTGTTTCCCAGTCCTAAATGGAGTTGAATCACAAGCAGTTTCTGGTTGTACGAGCAAGAGTTGTTTCTGGTAAGGTGAGTCACTATTGTGCTCCAATTGCCATACACAGTGCAAATAGCACTCGCATCTGTTTTCAGCAAGTACAGTGTATCGGACTGAAGAGGAGCTACTGTTCTTGTCAGTTTCCTAAGCAGAGTTTAACTAGATAGGGCCCGTGTGTGTAGGAAGCACAGTTATTATGTTCTGAGCAAGCTCACTGTTCTGGCCTTATAGGAAACACAGTGGAGTAGAAAAGTTCTCTTTTCTCTAAAGCAGACTGTGTTTCTTGTAAGGCGAGCTCATGTTTGTTTCCCAGTCCTAAATGGAGTTGAGTCACAGGCAGTTTTTGGTCCTAAGAGCAAGAGTTGTTTTCTGGTAAGAAGAGTCACTATTGCGCTCCAAATGCCATACACAGTGCAAATAGCACTCGCGTATGTTCCCAGCAAGTACAGTGTATTGGACTGAATAGGAGATACTGTTCTTGTCAGTTTCCTAAGCAGAGTTGAACTAGATCTGGTCCATGTGTGTAGGAAGCACAGTTCTTTTGTTCTGAGCTAGCTCACTGTTTGGACCCCATAGGAAACACAGTAGAGTAGAAGAGTGCTCTTTTCTCAAAAGCAGAGTGTATTTCTTGTAAGGCGAGCTAGCGTTGGTTTCTTAGTCCTAAATGGAGTTGAATCACATGCAGTTTCTGGTCCTACAAACAAGAGTTGTTTTCTGGTAAGGAAAGTCACTATTGCACTCCCACTGCCATACATAGTGCAAATAGCACTCGGTCCATTCCCAGCAAGTACAGTGTATCGGACTGAAGAGGAGCTACTGTTCTTGTCAGTTTCCTAAGCAGAGTTGAACTAGATATGGCCCGTGTGAAGGAAGCACAGTTCTTTTGTTCTGATCAAGCTCACTTTTCTGGCCCTACAGGAAACACAGAAGAATAGAAGAGTGCTCTTTTCTCAAAAGCAGAGTGTTTTTCTTAAGGCATGCTAGCGTTTGTTTCCCAGTCTTAAATGGAGTTGAATCACATTCAGTTTCTGGTCCTAGGAGCAAGAGTTGTTTTCTGGTAAGAAGAGTCACTATTGCACTCGATTGCCATACACAGTGCAAATAGCACTTGCATCTGTTCCCAGCAAGTACAGTGGATTGGACTGAAGAGGATCTAGTGTTCTTGTCAGTTTCCTAACCAGAATTGAATAGATATGGCCCCTGTGTGCAGGAAGCACACTTCTTTTGTTCTGAGCAAGCTCACTGTTCGGACCCCATAGGAAACACAGTAGAGTAGAAGAGTGCTCTTTTCTCAAAAGCAGAGTGTGTTTCATGTAAGGCGAGCTAGCGTTTCTTTCCCAGTCCTAAAAGGAGTTGAATCACATGCATTTTCTGGTCCTACGAGCAAGAGTTGTTTTCTGGTAAGGAAAGTCACTATTGCGCTCCCATTGACATACACAGTGCAAATAGCACTCGCATGTGTTCCTAGCTATTACAGTGTATCGGACTGAAGAGGAGCTACTGTTCTTGTCAGTTTCCTAAGCAGAGTTGAACGAGATATGTCCCGTGTGTGTAGGAAGCACAGTTCTTTTGTTCTGAGCAAGCTCACTGTTTGGACCCCATAGGAAACACTGTAGAGTAGAAGAGTGCTCTTTTCTCTAAAGCAGAGTGTTTTTCTTGTAAGGTGAGCTCGCGTTTGTTTTCCAGTCCTAAATGGAGTTGAGTCACATGCAGTTTTTGGTCCTACGAGCAAGAGTTATTTTCTGGTAAGAAGAGTCACTATTGCGCTCCAATTGCCATACACAGTGCATATAGTACTCGCATATGTTCCCTTCAATTACAGTGTATTGGACTGATTAGGAGCTACTGTTCTTGTCAGTTTCCTCAGCAGAGTTGAACTAGATATGGTCCGTGTGTGTAGGAAGCACAGTTCTTTTGTTCTGAGCAAGCTCACTCTTTGGACCCCATTGGAAACACAGTAGAGTAGAAGAGTGCTCTTTTCTCAGAAGCAGAGTGTGTTTCTTGTAAGGCGAGATAGCGTTTGTTTCCCAGTCCTAAATGGAGTTGAATCACATGCAGTTTCTGGTCCTACGAGCAAGAGTTGTTTTCTGGCAAGAAGAGTCACTATTGCACTCCCATTGTCATACACAGGGCAAATAGTACTGGCCACTGTTCCCAGCATGTACAGTGTATTGGACTGAAGAGGATCTACTGTTCTTGTCAGTTTCCTAAGCAGAGTTGAACTAGATATGGCCCGTGTGTGTAGGAAGCACAGTTCTTATGTTCTCAGCAAGCTCACTGTTCTGGCCCAATAGGAAACACAGTAGAGTAGATGAGTGCTCTTTTATCTAAAGCAGAGTGTGTTTCTTGTAAGGCGAGCTAGAGTTTGTTTCCCAGTCCTAAATGGAGTTGAATCACAAGCAGTTTCTGGTTGTACGAGCAAGAGTTGTTTCTGGTAAGAAGAGTCACTACTGTGCTCCAATTGCCATACACAGTGCAAATAGCATTCGCATCTGTTCTCAGCAAGTACAGTGTATCGGACTGAAGAGGAGCTACTGTTCTTGTCAGTTTCCTAAGGAGAGTTGAACTACATATGGCCCCTGTGTGTAGGAAGCACAGTTATTATGTTCTGAGCAAGCTCACTGTTCTGGCCCTATAGGAAACACAGTAGAGTAGAAGAGTGCTCTTTTATCTAAAGCAGACTGTGTTTCTTGTAAGGCGAGCTCGCGTTTGTTTCCCAGTCCTAAATGGAGTTGAGTCACAGGCAATTTTTGGTCCTACGAGCAAGAGTTGTTTTCTGGTAAGAAGAGTCACTATTGCGCTCCAAATGCCATACACAGTGCAAATAGCACTCGCGTCTGTTCCCAGCAAGTACAGTGTATTGGACTGAAGAAGAGCTACTCTTCTTCTCAGTTTCCTAAGCAGAGTTGAACTAGATATGGTCCATGTGTGTAGGAAGCACATTTCTTTTGTTCTGAGCAAGCTAACTGTTTGGACCCCATAGGAAACACAGTAGAGTAGAAGAGTGCTCTTTTCTCAAAAGCAGAGTGTATTTCTTGTAAAGCGAGCTAGTGTTTGTTTCCTAGTCATAAATGGAGTTGAATCACATGCAGTTTCTGGTCCTACGAGCATGAGTTGTTTTCTGGTAAGGAAAGTCACTATTGCGCTCCCATTGCCATACACATTACAAATAGCACTCGCGTCTGTTCCCAGGAAGTACAGTGTATTGGACTGAATAGGAGCTACTGTACTGTCAGTTCCCTAAGCAGAGTTGAACTAGATATGGTCCGTGTGAAGGAAGCACAGTTCTTTTGTTCTGAGCAAGCTCACTCTTCTGGGCCTATAGGAAACACAGAAGAGTAGAAGAGTGCTCTTTTCTCAAAAGCAGAGTGTTTTTCTTGTAAGGCGAGCTAGCGTTTGTTTCCCAGTCTTAAATGGAGTTGAATCACATGCAGTTTCTGGTCCTAGGAGCAAGAGTTGTTTTCTGGTAAGAAGAGTCACTATTGTGCTCCCATTGTCATACACAGGGCAAATAGTACTGGCGTCTGTTCCCAGCATGTACAGTGTATTGGACTGAAGAGGATCTACTGTTCTTGTCAGTTTCCTAAGCAGAATTGAATAGATATGGCCCATGTGTGCATGAAGCACAGTTCTTTTTTTCTGAGGAAGCTCACTGTTCTGGCCCTATAGGAAACACAGTATATTAGAAGAATGCTCTTTTCTCAAAAGCAGAGTGTTTTTCTTGTAAGGCGAGCTAGCGTTTCTTTCCCAGTCCTAAATGGCGTTGAGACACATGCAGTTTTTGGTCCTACGATCAAGAGTTTTTTTCTGGTAAGAAGAGTCACTATTGCACTCCCATTGCCATACACAGTGCAAATAGCACTTGCATCTGTTCCCAGCAAGTACAGTGTATTGGACTGAAGAGGATCTACTGTTCATGTCAGTTTCCTAAGCAGAGGTGAACTAGATATGGCCCGTGTGTGTAGAAAGCACAGTTCTTTTGTTCTGAGCAAGCTCACTTTTCGGACCCCATAGGAAACACAGTAGAGTAGAAGAGTGTTCTTTTCTCAAAAGCAGTGTGTGTTTCATGTAAGGCGAGCTAGCATTTGTTTCCCAGTCCTAAATGGAGTTGAATCACATGCAGTTTCTGGTCCTACGAGCAAGAGTTGTTTTTTGGTAAGGAAAGTCACTATTGCGCTCTCATTGACATACACAGTGCAAATAGCACTCGCGTGTGTTCCCAGGTATTACAGTGTATCGGAATGAAGAGGAGCTACTGTTCTTGTTAGTTTCCTAAGCAGAGTTGAACTAGATATGGCCCGTGAGTGTAGGAAGCACAGTTCTTTTGTTCTCAGCAAGCTCACTGTTCTGGCCCTATAGGAAACACTTTAGAGTAGAAGAGTGCTCTTTTCTCAAAAGCAGAGTGTGTTCTTGTAAGGCGAGCTAGCGTTTGTTTCCTAGTCCTAAATGGAGTTGAATCCCATGCAGTTTCTGGTCCTACGAGCAAGAGATCTTTTCTCGTAAGAAGAGTCACTATTGTGCTGCCATTGCCATACACAGGACAAATAGCACTGTTGTCTTTTCCAGCAAGTACAGTGTATTGGACTGAAGAGGATCTACTGTTCATGTCAGGTTCCTAAGCAGAATTGAACTAGATATGGCCGTGTGTGGAGGAAGCACAGTTTTTTTGTTCTGAGCAAGCTCACTGTTCGGACCACATAGGAAACACAGTAGAGTAGAAGAGTGCTCTTTTCTCAAAAGCAGAGTGTGTTTCTTGTAAGGCGAGCTAGCGTATGTTTCCCAGTCCTAAATGGAGTTAAATCACATGCAGTTACTGGTCCTATGAGCAAGAGTTGTTTTCTGGTAAGGAAGTCACTATTGTGCTCCCATAGCCATACACAGTGCAAATAGCACTCGCGTCTGTTCCCAGCAAGTACAGTGAATTGACTGAAGAGCAGCTTCTGTTCTTGTCAGTTTCCATATCAGAGTTGGACTAGATATGGTCGATGTGTGTAGGAAGCACAGTTCTTTTGTTCTGAGCAAGCTCACTGTTTGGACCCCTTAGGAAACACAGTAGAGTAGAAGAGTGCTCTTTTCTCAAAAGCAGAGTGTGTTTCTTGTAAGGCGAGCTAGCGTTTGTTTCCCAGTCCTAAATGGAGTTGAATCCCATGCAGTTTCTCGTCCTACGAGCAAGAGTTCTTTTCTGGTAAGAAGAGTCACTATTGCGCTGCCATTGCCATACACAGGACAAATAGCACTGGCGTCTGATCGCAGCAAGTACAGTGTATTGGACTGAAGAGGATCTACTGTTCTTCTCAGGTTCCTAAGCAGAATTGAACTAGATACGGCCATGTGTGTAGGAAGCACAGTTCTTTGTTCTGAGCAAGCTCACTGTTCTTTCCCTATAGGAAACACAGTAGAGTAGAAGAGTGCTCTTTTCTTAAAAGCAGAGTGTGTTTCTTGTAAGGCGAGCTAGCGTTTGTTTCCCAGTCCTAAATGGATTTGTATCACATGCAGTTTCTTGTCCTACGAGCAAGAGTTGTTTTCTGGTAAGGAAGGTCACTATTGTGTTCCCACTGCCATACACAGTGCAAATAGCACTCCCGTCTGTTCCAGCAAGTACAGTGTATTGGACTGAAGAGGATCTACTGTTCTTGTCAGTTTCCTAAGCAGAGTTGAACGAGATATGGCCCGTGTGTGTAGGAAGCACAGTTCTCTTGTTCTGAGCAAGCTCACTGTTCTGGCCCTATAGGAAACACAGTAGAGTAGAAGAGTGCTCTTTTCTCTAAAGCAGAGGGTGTTTCTTGTAAGGCGAGCTAGCGTTTGTTTCCCAGTCATAAATGGAGTTGAGTCACAGGCAGTTTTTTGTTCCTACGAGCAAGAGTTGTTTTCTGGTAAGAAGAGTCACTATTGCGCTCCAAATTCCATACACAGTGCAAATAGCACTCGCGTCTGTTCCCAGCAAGTACAATGTATTGGACTGAATAGGAGCTACTGTTCTTGTCAGTTTCCTAAGCAGAGTTGAACTAGATATGGTCCATGTGTGTAGGAAGCACAGTTCTTTTGTTCTGAGCAAGCTCACTGTTTGGACCCCATAGGAAACACAGTAGAGTAGAAGAGTGCTCTGTTGCTGGAGAATTTCTCTCCAGCTTCCACACCAAGTCCCGTCAGTCTCAGAGCCCACTTATAAAATAAACACACAGACTCTTACATTATTTAAACTGCTTGGCCATTAGCTCAGGCCTGTTATTGTCTAGCTCTTATTCTTATATTTAGCCCATTTCTATTAATCTTTACTTTGCCACATGGCTCATGGCTTACTGGTACCTTACATCTTCCTTGTCCTGATGCGGCTGGCAGTGTCTCTCTCTCAGCCTTCTACTTCCCCGCTTTATTGTCCTCCTTGCCCCGCCTACACTTCCTGCCTAGCCAACGGCCAATCAGTGTTTTATTGATTAATTAGCAACACATTTGCCATACATCCCACAGCACTTCCCCCTTTTTTTTTTCAAAAAGGAAGGTTTTAACCTTAACAACGTAAAATTACATATAATTTGGCAATTTGGGCGTAGCTTCTCTTACTACTTCCTGCTGGAAGGGGGCGCTGTATCTTGTGGGGAAACAAAAAAAAATTTAGAATTATGGAATAGTCCATGAGGCTGTATCGTCTGAGCCAGATGCCTTTAAACCATTCTGGATATTGGATCATCTGGGCCATGGTGTCATAGGAGACCTTCAGGGGGTCTTGGCTGGTCAAACCTGATGTATCTTAATCTTGAACAAATCCACAGCCTCTGGCTTTCTGTGGAAACAAAAGAGACTCTTTTCCAAAGCAACATATCCTTACATCCAAATTTTGAAGTCAAGGTATCTTTAAAATATACATTTTGGCATAACTCTACAGCTTTTACAATCAAATGTTTTTCTGCAGTTAAAAGTCCCAACGACAACACAATCCAGATTCTCTGTGTAATATCCATTTTTACGTGGCTTATTTTTTATACTACCTTTACTGTCTCTTTAATGACTTCATTTTTTAAAACTATGTATTTGTTTCTATAACTCTATATATCACCTTTTTTGTCTCTTTCAAGCCTACGTATCTTTTACACACATTGTAAACTATTACATCTGAATCTGTCTTATTGTGAATCTATTGCTTTAAACTGCAGCAGCTGTGGCTGCTGGCTCCGCTCACCTCAGCTTCCCAACATGGCTACGTTTTCCCCCAGCTCTGGGAGCCATCAACTCTCAGAAATAGTGGGTCTCTGCTTCTATCAAAGCAGCGTGTAGCCCAGAAATCTCTTTTTTTTGTTTTGTTTTGTTTTGTACTAGCAAAGGCTAAATCCACCACACAGCTTAATGTGCCACTTGCAGAGGCCTCATTCGCGCCATACTGCAGGTCAAGCATGCACGCCAGGAACCCGCCATAGTAGCTCAAACACGCAGGCTGCCACTAGCTTGAAAGAGACAACTAGGAGCTGTTTTTAGCTCCGTTTTAGAATCTTTTTTCTCAGTTTTTAGGTGGAAACTCTTGCCAACACATGGGACGCCATTTGTTGCTGGAGAATTTCTCTCCAGCTCCCACCACCAAGTCCCGCCAGTCTCAGAGCCCACTTATAAAATAAACACAAAGACTCTTACATTATTTAAACTGCTTGGCCATTAGCTAAGGCCTGTTATTGTCTAGCTCTTACTCTTATATTTAGCCAATTTCTATTAATTTTTACTTTGCCACATGGCTCATGGCTTACTGGTAACTTACATCTTCCTTGTCCTGATGGCGGCTGGCAGTGTCTCTCTCTCAGCCTTCCACGTCCTCGCTTTATTCTCCTCCTTGCCCTGCCTACACTTCCTGCCTAGCCAACGGCCAATCAGTGTTTTATTGATTAATTAATAACACATTTGCCATATATCCCACAGCAGTGCTCTTTTCTCAAAAGCAGAGTGTATTTCTTGTAAGGCGAGCTAGCGTTTGTTTCCTAGTCCTAAATGGAGTTGAAACACATGCAGTTTCTGGTCCTACGAGCAAGAGTTGTTTTCTGGTAAGGAAAGTCACTATTGCGCTCCCATTGCCATACACATTACAAATAGCACTCGCGTCTGTTCCCAGGAAGTACAGTGTATTGGACTGAATAGGAGCTACTGTACTGTCAGTTCCCTAAGCAGAGTTGAACTAGATATGGTCTGTGTGTAGGAAGCACAGTTCTTTTGTTCTGAGCAAGCTAACTGTTTGGACCCCATAGGAAACACAGTAGAGTAGAAGAGTGCTCTTTTCTCAAAAGCAGAGTGTGTTTCATATAAGGCGAGCTAGCATTTGTTTCCCAGTCCTAAATGGAGTTGAATCACATGCAGTTTCTGGTCCTACGAGCAAGAGTTGTTTTCTGGTAAGGAAAGTCACTATTGCGCTCCCATTACCATACATAGTGCAAATAGCACTCCGTCCGTTCCCAGCAAGTACAGTGTATCGGACTGAAGAGGAGCTACTGTTCTTGTCAGTTTCCTAAGCAGAGTTGAACTAGATATGGCCCGTGTGTAGGAAGCACAGTTCTTATGTTCTGAGCAAGCTCACTGTTCTGGCCCCATAAGAAACACAGTAGAGTAGAAGAGTGCTCTTTTCTCAAAAGCAGAGTGTTTTTCTTGTAAGGCGAGCTAGCGTTTGTTTCCCAGTCTTAAATGGAATTGAATCACATGCAGTTTCTGGTCCTAGGAGCAAGAGTTGTTTTCTGGTAAGAAGAGTCACTATTGTGCTCCCATTGTCATACACAGGGCAAATAGTACTGGTGTCTGTTCCCAGCATGTACAGTGTATTGGACTGAAGAGGATCTACTGTTCTTGTCAGTTTCCTAAGCAGAATTGAATAGATATGGCCCATGTGTGCAGGAAGCACAGTTCTTTTGTTCTGAGCAAGCTCACTGTTCTGGCCCTATAGGAAACACAGTAGAGTAGATGAGTGCTCTTTTCTCTAAAGCAGAGTGTGTTTCTTGTAATGCGAGCTAGCGTTTGTTTTCCAGTCCTAAATGGAGTGGAGTCACATGCAGTTTTTGGTCCCACGAGCAAGAGTTGTTTTCTGGTAAGAAGAGTCACTATTGCGCTCCTATTGCCATACACAGTGCAAATAGCACTCGCGTCTGTTCCCTGCAAGTACAGTGTATTGGACTGAATAGCAGCTACTGTTCTTGTCAGTTTCCAAAGCATAGTTGAACTGGATATGGTCCGTGTGTGTAGGAAGCACAGTTCTTTTGTTCTCAGCAAGCTCACTGTTCTGGGCTTTAGGAAACACAGTAGAGTAGAACAGTGCTCTTTTCTCAAAAGCAGAGTGTGTTTCTTGTAAGGCGAGCTAGCGGTTGTTTCCCAGTCCTAAATGGAGTTAAATCACATGCAGTTACTGGTCCTACGAGCAAGAGTTGTTTTCTGGTAAGGAAAGTCACTATTGCGCACCCATTACCATACATAGTGCAAATAGCACTCGGTCCGTTCCCAGCAAGTACAGTGTATCGGACTGAAGAGGAGCTACTGTTCTTGTCAGTTTCCTAAGCAGAGTTGAACTAGATAAGGCCCGTGTGAAGGAAGCACAGTTCTTTTGTTCTGATCAAGCTCATTGTTCTGGCCCTATAGGAAACACAGGAGAGTAGAAGAGTGCTCTTTTCTCAAAAGCAGAGTGTTTTTCTTGTAAGGCGAGCTAGCGTTTGTTTCCCAGTCTTAAATTTAGTTGAATCACATGCAGTTTCTGATCCTATGAGCAAGAGTTGCTTTCTGGAAAGAAGAGTCACTATTGTGCTCCCATTGTCATACACAGGGCAAATAGTACTGGCGTCTGTTCCCAGCATGTACAGTGTATTGGACTGAAGAGGATCTACTGTTCTTGTCAGTTTCCTAAGCAGAATTGAATAGATAAGCCCATGTGTGCAGGAAGCACAGTTCTTTTGTTCTGAGGAAGCTCACTGTTCTGGCCCTATAGGAAACACAGTATATTAGAAGAATGCTCTTTTCTCAAAAGCAGAGTGTTTTTCTTGTAAGGCAAGCTAGCGTTTCTTTCCCAGTCCTAAATGGAGTTGAGACACATGCAGTTTTTGGTCCTACGAGCAAGAGTTTTTTTCTGGTAAGAAGAGTCACTATTGCACTCATTGCCATACACAGTGCAAATTGCAATTGCATCTGTTCCCAGCAAGTACAGTGTATTGGACTGAAGAGGATCTACTGTTTATGTCAGTTTCCTAAGCAGAGTTGAACTAGATAGGGCCCGTGTGTGTAGGAAGCACAGTTCTTTTGTTCTGAGCAAGCTCACTTTTCGGACCCCATAGGAAACACAGTAGAGTAGAAGAGTGCTCTTTTCTCAAAAGCAGTGTGTGTTTCATGTAAGGCGAGCAGGATTTGTTTCCCAGTCCTAAATGGAGTTGAATCACATGCAGTTTCTGGTCCTACGAGCAAGAGTTGTTTTCTGGTAAGGAAAGTCACTATTGCGCTCTCATTGACATACACAGTGTAAATAGCACTTGCGTGTGTTTCCAGCTATTACAGTGTATCGGACTGAAGAGGAGCTACTATTCTTGTTAGTTTCCAGAGCAGAGTTGAACTAGATACGGCCCGTGTGTGTAGGAAGCACAGTTCTTTGTTCTCAGCAAGCTCACTGTTCTGGCCCTATAGGAAACACTTTAGAGTAGAAGAGTGCTCTTTTCTCAAAAGCAGAGTGTGTTTCTTGTAAGGCGAGCTAGTGTTTGTTTCCCAGTCCTAAATGGAGTTGAATCACATGCAGTTTCTGGTCCTATGAACAAGAGATCTTTTTTCGTAAGAAGAGTCACTATTGTGCTGCCATTGCCATACACAGGACAAATAGCACTGTTGTCTGTTCCCAGCAAGTACAGTGTATTGGACTGAAGAGGATCTACTGTTCATGTCAGTTTCCTAAGCAGAATTGAACTAGATATGGCCGTGTGTGGAGGAAGCACAGTTTTTTTGTTCTGAGCAAGCTCACTGTTCGGACCACATAGGAAACACAGTAGAGTAGAAGAGTGATCTTTTCTCTAAAGCAGAGTGTGTTTCTTGTAAGGCGAGCTCGCATTTGTTTCCCAGTCCTAAATGGAGTTGAATCACATGCAGTTTCTGGTCCTACGAGCAAGAGTTGTTTTCTGATAAGGAAAGTCACTATTGTGTTCCCACTGCCATACACATTGCAAATAGCACTCGCGTCTGTTCCCAGCAAGTACAGTGTATCGGACTGAAGTGGAGCTACTGTTCTTGTCAGTTTCCTAAGCAGAGTTGAACGAGATAGGGCCCGTGTGTGTAGGAAGCACAGTTCTCTTGTTCTGAGCAAGCTCACTGTATGGCCCTATAGGAAACACAGTAGAGAAGAAGAGTGCTCTTTTCTCAAAAGCAGAGTGTGTTTCTTGTAAGGCGAGCTAGCGTTTGTTTCCCAGTCCTAAATGGAGTTGAATCACATGCAGCTTTTGGTCCTACGAGCAAGAGTTGTTTTCTGGTAAGAAGAGTCACGATTGCGCTCCAAATTCCATACACAGTGCAAATAGCACTCGCGTCTTTTCCCAGCAATTACAGTGTATTGGACTGAATAGGAGCTACTATTCTTGTCAGTTTCCTAAGCAGAGTTGAACTAGATATGATCCATGTGTGTAGGAAGCACAGTTCTTTTGTTCTGAGCAAGCTCACTCTTTGGAACCCTTAGGAAACACAGTAGAGTAGAAGAGTGCTCTTTTCTCTAAAGCAGAGTGTTTTTCTTGTAAGGTGAGCTCGCGTTTGTTTCCCAGTCCTAAATGGAGTTGAGTCACATGCAGTTTTTGGTCCTATGAGAAAGAGTTGTTTTCTGGTAAGAAGAGACACTATTGCTCTCCAATTGCCATAAACAGTGCAAATAGTACTCGCGTCTGTTCCCTTCAAGTACAGTGTATTGGACTGATTAGGAGCTTCTGTTCTTGTCAGTTTCCTCAGCAGAGTTGAACTAGATATGATTCGTGTGTGTAGGAAGCACAGTTCTTTTGTTCTGAGCAAGCTCACTGTTTGGACCCCATTGGAAACACAGTAGAGTAGAAGAGTGCTCTTTTCTCAAAAGCAGAGTGTGTTTTTGTAAGGCGAGCTAGCGTTTGTTTCCCAGTCCTAAATGGTGTTGAATCACATGCAGTTTCTGGTCCTAAGAGCAAGAGTTGTTTTCTGGCAAGAAGAGTCACTATTGCGCTCAATTGTCATACACAGGGCAAATAGCACTGGCGTCGGTTCCCAGCATGTACAGTGTATTGGACTGATGAGGATCTACTGTTCTTGTCAGGTTCCTAAGCAGAGTTGAACTAGATATGGCCCGTGTGTGCAGGAAGCACAGTTCTTTTGTTCTGAGCAAGCTCACTGTTCTGGCCCTATAGGAAACACAGTAGAGTAGAAGAGTGCTCTTTTCTCTAAAGCAGAGTGTGTTTCTTGTAAGGCGAGCTAGCGTTTGTTTTTCAGTCCTAAATGGAGTTGAGTCACATGCAGTTTTTTGTTCCAATGAGCAAGAGTTGTTTTCTGGTAAGAAGAGTCACTATTGCGCTCCTATTGCCATACACAGTGCAAATAGCACTAGCGTCTGTTCCCAGCAAGTACAGTGTATTGGACTGAATAGGAGCTACTGTTCTTGTCAGTTTCCAAAGCATAGTTGAACTAGATATGGTCCGTGTGTGTAGGAAGCACAGTTCTTTTGTTCTCAGCAAGTTCACTGTTCTGGCCCTATAGCAAACACAGTAGAGTAGAAGAGTGCTCTTTTCTCAAAGCAGAGTGTGTTTCTTGTAAGGCGAGCTAGCGGTTGTTTCCCAGTCCTAAATGGAGTTGAATCACATGCAGTTTCTGGTCCTACGAGCAAGAGTTGTTTTCTGGTAAGGAAAGTCACTATTGCGCTCCCATTGCCATACACATTACAAATAGCACTCGCGTCTGTTCCCAGGAAGTACAGTGTATTGGACTGAATAGGAGCTACTGTACTGTCAGGTCCCTAAGCAGAGTTGAACTAGATATGGTCTGTGTGTAGGAAGGACAGTTCTTTTGTTCTGAGCAAGCTCACTGTTTGGACCCCATAAGAAACACAGTAGAGTAGAAGAGTGCTCTTTTCTCATAAGCAGAGTGTGTTTCATATAAGGCGAGCTAGCATTTGTTTCCCAGTCCTAAATGGAGTTGAATCACATGCAGTTTCTGGTCTAACGAGCAAGAGTTGTTTTCTGGTAAGGAAAGT
The DNA here is from genome assembly GCF_949786415.1 of Peromyscus eremicus. NCBI lineage: Eukaryota > Metazoa > Chordata > Mammalia > Rodentia > Cricetidae > Peromyscus > Peromyscus eremicus. The sequence continues at coordinate 23,564 of NW_026736105.1, forward strand.
CACTATTGTGCTCCCATTGTCATACACAGGGCAAATAGTACTGGCGTTTGTTTCCAGCATGTACAGTGTATTGGACTGAAGAGGATCTACTGTTCTTGTCAGTTTCCTAAGCAGAATTGAATAGATAAGCCCATGTGTGCAGGAAGCACAGTTCTTTTGTTCTGAGGAAGCTCACTGTTCTGGCCCTATAGGAAACACAGTATATTAGAAGAATGCTCTTTTCTCAAGAGCAGAGTGTTTTTCTTGTAAGGCGAGCTAGCGTTTCTTTCCCAGTCCTAAATGGAGTTGAGACACATGCAGTTTTTGGTCCTACGAGCAAGAGTTTTTTTCTGGTAAGAAGAGTCACTATTGCACTCCCATTGGCATACACAGTGCAAATAGCACTTGCATCTGTTCCCAGCAAGTACAGTGTATTGGACTGAAGAGGATCTACTGTTCATGTCAGTTTCCTAAGCAGAGTTGAACTAGATATGGCCCGTGTGTGTAGGAAGCACAGTTCTTTTGTTCTGAGCAAGCTCACTTTTCAAACCCCTTAGTAAACACAGTAGAGTAGAAGAGTGCTCTTTTCTCAAAAGCAGTGTGTGTTTCATGTAAGGCGAGCTAGCATTTGTTTCCCAGTCCTAAATGGAGTTGAATCACATGCAGTTTCTGGTCCTATGAGCAAGAGTTGTTTTCTGGTAAGGAAAGTCACTATTGCGCTCTCATTGACATACACAGTGCAAATAGCACTCGCGTGTGTTTCCAGCTATTACAGTGTATCGGACTGAAGAGGATCTACTGTTCTTGTTAGTTTCCTAAGCAGAGTTGAACTAGATATGGCCCGTGTGTGTAGTAAGCACAGTTCTTTTGTTCTCAGCAAGCTCACTGTTCTGGCCCTATAGGAAACACTTTAGAGTAGAAGAGTGCTCTTTTCTCTAAAGCAGAGTGTGTTTCTTGTAAGGCGAGCTAGTGTTTGTTTCCCAGTCCTAAATGGAGTTGAATCACATGCAGTTTCTGGTCCTACGAGCAAGAGTTGTTTTCTGGTAAGGAAAGTCACTATTGTGTTCCCACTGCCATACACAGTGAAAATAGCACTCGCGTCTGTTCCCAGAAAGTACAGTGTATTGGACTGAAGAGGAGCTACTGTTCTTCTCAGTTTCCTAAGCAGAGTTGAACGAGATAGGGCCCGTGTGTGTAGGAAGCACAGTTCTCTTGTTCTGAGCAAGCTCACTGTTCTGGCCCTATAGGAAACACAGTAGAGAAGAAGAATGCTCTTTTCTCTAAAGCAGAGTGTGTTTCTTGTAAGGCAAGCTAGCGTTTGTTTCCCAGTCCTAAATGGAGTTGAATCACATGCAGTTTTTGGTCCTACGAGCAAGAGTTGTTTTCTGGTAAGAAGAGTCACTATTGCGCTCCAAATTCCATACACAGGGCAAATAGCACTCGCGTCTTTTCCCAGCAAGTACAGTGTATTGGACTGAATAGGAGCTACTGTTCTTGTCAGTTTCCTAAGCAGTGTTGAAGTAGATATGATCCATGTGTGTAGGAAGCACAGTTCTTTTGTTCTGAGCAAGCTCACTCTTTGGACCCCATAGGAAACACAGTAGAGTAGAAGAGTGCTCTTTTCTCTAAAGCAGAGTGTTTTTCTTGTAAGGTGAGCTTGCGTTTGTTTCCCAGTCCTAAATGGAGTTGAGTCACATGCAGTTTTTGGTCCTATTTGAAAGAGTTGTTTTCTGGTAAGAAGAGACACTATTGCTCTCCAATTGCCATAAACAGTGCAAATAGTACTCGCGTCTGTTCCCTTCAAGTACAGTGTATTGGACTGATTAGGAGCTACTGTTCTTGTCAGTTTCCTCAGCAGAGTTGAACTAGATATGATCCGTGTGTGTAGGAAGCACAGTTCTTTTGTTCTGAGCAAGCTCACTGTTTGGACCCCATTGGAAACACAGTAGAGTAGAAGAGTGCTCTTTTCTCAAAAGCAGAGTGCGTTTTTGTAAGGCGAGCTAGCGTTTGTTTCCCAGTCCTAAATGGAGTTGAATCACATGCAGTTTCTGGTCCTACGAGCAAGAGTTGTTTTCTGGCAAGAAGAGTCACTATTGCGCTCCAATTTTCATACACAGGGCAAATAGCACTGGCGTCGGTTCCCAGCATGTACAGTGTATTGGACTGAAGAGGATCTACTGTTCTTGTCAGGTTCCTAAGCAGAGTTGAACTAGATATGTCCGTGTGTGCAGGAAGTACAGTTCTTTTGTTCTGAGCAAGCTCACTGTTCTGGCCCTATAGGAAACACAGTATAGTAGATGAGTGCTCTTTTCTCTAAAGCAGAGTGTGTTTCTTGTAAGGCGAGCTAGCGTTTGTTTTCCAGTCCTAAATGGAGTTGAGTCACATGCAGTTTTTGGTCCCACGAGCAAGAGTTGTTTTCTGGTAAGAAGAGTCACTATTGCGCTCCTATTGCCATACACAGTGCAAATAGCACTAGCGTCTGTTCCCAGCAAGTACAGTGTATTGGACTGAATAGGAGCTACTGTTCTTGTCAGTTTCCTAAGCAGAGTTGAACTAGATATGGTCCGTGTGTGTAGGAAGCACAGTTCTTTTGTTCTGAGCAAGCTCACTGTTCTGGCCCTATAGGAAACACAGTACAGTAGAACAGTGCTCTTTTCTCAAAAGCAGAGTGTGTTTCTTGTAAGGCGAGCTAGCGGTTGTTTCCCAGTCCTAAATGGAGTTAAATCACATGCAGTTACTGGTCCTACGAGCAAGAGTTTTTTTCTGGTAAGGAAAGTCACTATTGCGCTCCCATTACAATACATAGTACAAATAGCACTCGGTCCGTTCCCAGCAAGTACAGTGTATCGGACTGAAGAGGAGCTACTGTTCTTGTCAGTTTCCTAAGCAGAGTTGAACTAGATATGGCCCGTGTGAAGGAAGCGCAGTTCTTTTGTTCTGATCAAGCTCACTGTTCTGGCCCTATAGGAAACACAGAAGAGTAGAAGAGTGCTCTTTTCTCAAAAGCAGAGTGTTTTTCTTGTAAGGCGAGCTAGCGTTTATTTCCCAGTCTTAAATTTAGTTGAATCACATGCAGTTTCTGGTCCTATGAGCAAGAGTTGTTTTCTGGTAAGAAGAGTCACTGTTGTGCTCCCATTGTCATACACAGGGCAAATAGTACTGGCGTCTGTTCCCAGCATGTACAGTGTATTGGACTGAAGAGGATCTACTGTTCTTGTCAGTTTCCTAAGCAGAATTGAATAGATAAGCCCATGTGTGCAGGAAGCACAGTTCTTTTGTTCTGAGGAAGCTCACTGTTCTGGCCCTATAGGAAACACAGTATAGTAGAAGAATGCTCTTTTCTCAAAAGCAGAGTGTTTTTCTTGTAAGGCGAGCTAGCGTTTCTTTCCCAGTCCTAAATGGAGTTGAGACACATGCAGTTTTTGGTCCTACGAGCAAGAGTTTTTTTCTGGTAAGAAGAGTCACTATTGCACTCCCATTGTCATACACAGTGCAAATAGCACTTGCATCTGTTCCCAGCAAGTACAGTGTATTGGACTGAAGAGGATCTACTGTTCATGTCAGTTTCCTAAGCAGAGTTGAACTAGATATGGCCCGTGTGTGTAGGAAGCACAGTTCTTTTGTTCTGAGCAAGCTCACTTTTCGGACCCCTTAGGAAACACAGTAGAGTAGAAGAGTGCTCTTTTCTCAAAAGCAGTGTGTGTTTCATGTAAGGCGAGCTAGCATTTGTTTCCCAGTCCTAAATGGAGTTGAATCACATGCAGTTTCTGGTCCTATGAGCAAGAGTTGTTTTCAGGTAAGGAAAGTCACTATTGCGCTCTCATTGACATACACAGTGCAAATAGCACTCGCGTGTGTTTCCAGCTATTACAGTGTATCGGACTGAAGAGGAGCTACTGTTCTTGTTAGTTTCCTAAGCAGAGTTGAACTAGATATGGCCCGTGTGTGTAGTAAGCACAGTTCTTTTGTTCTCAGCAAGCTCACTGTTCTGGCCCTATAGGAAACACTTTAGAGTAGAAGAGTGCTCTTTTCTCAAAAGCAGAGTGTGTTTCTTGTAGGGCGAGCTAGTGTTTGTTTCCCAGTCCTAAATGGAGTTGAATCACATGCAGTTTCTGGTCCTACAAGCAAGAGATCTTTTTTCGTAAGAAGAGTCACTATTGTGCTGCCATTGCCATACACAGGACAAATAGCACTGTTGTCTGTTCCCAGCAAGTACAGTGTATTGGACTGAAGAGTATCTACTGTTCATGTCAGTTTCCTAAGCAGAGTTGAACTAGATATGGCCGTGTTTGGAGGAAGCACAGTTTTTTTGTTCTGAGCAAGCTCACTGTTCGGACCACATAGGAAACACAGTAGAGTAGAAGAGTGATCTTTTCTCTAAAGCAGAGTGTGTTTCTTGTAAGGCGAGCTCGCATTTGTTTCCCAGTCCTAAATGGAGTTGAATCACATGCAGTTTCTGGTCCTACGAGCAAGAGTTGTTTTCTGGTAAGGAAAGTCACTATTGTGTTCCCACTGCCATACACAGTGCAAATAGCACTCGCGTCTGTTCCCAGAAAGTACAGTGTATCGGACTGAAGAGGAGCTACTGTTCTTGTCAGTTTCCTAAGCAGAGTTGAAAGAGATAGGGCCCGTGTGTGTAGGAAGCACAGTTCTCTTGTTCTGAGCAAGCTCACTGTTCTGGCCCTATAGGAAACACAGTAGAGAAGAAGAGTGCTCTTTTCTCTAAAGCAGAGTGTGTTTCTTGTAAGGCGAGCTAGCGTTTGTTTCCCAGTCCTAAATGGAGTTGAATCACATGCAGTTTTTGGTACTACGAGCAAGAGTTGTTTTCTGGTAAGAAGAGTCACTATTGCGCTCCAAATTCCATACACAGTGCAAATAGCACTCGCGTCTTTTCCCAGCAAGTACAGTGTATTGGACTGAATAGGAGCTACTGTTCTTGTCAGTTTCCTAAGCACAGTTGAACTAGATATGATCCATGTGTGTAGGAAGCACAGTTCTTTTGTTCTGAGCAAGCTCACTCCTTGGACCCCATAGGAAACACAGTAGAGTAGAAGAGTGCTCTTTTCTCTAAAGCAGAGTGTTTTTCTTGTAAGGTGAGCTCGCGTTTGTTTCCCAGTCCTAAATGGAGTTGAGTCACATGCAGTTTTTGGTCCTATGAGAAAGAGTTGTTTTCTGGTAAGAAGAAACACTATTGCTCTCCAATTGCAATAAACAGTGCAAATAGTACTCGCGTCAGTTCCCTTCAAGTACAGTGTATTGGACTGATTAGGAGCTACTGTTCTTGTCAGTTTCCTCAGCAGAGTTGAACTAGATATGATCCATGTGTGTAGGAAGCACAGTTCTTTTGTTCTGAGCAAGCTCACTGTTTGGAACCCATTGAAAACACAGTAGAGTAGAAGAGTGCTCTTTTCTCAAAAGCAGAGTGTGTTTTTGTAAGGCGAGCTAGCGTTTGTTTCCCAGTCCTAAATGGAGTTGAATCACATGCAGTTTCTGGTCCTACGAGCAAGAGTTGTTTTCTGGCAAGAAGAGTCACTATTGCGCTCCAATTTTCATGCACAGGGCAAATGGCACTGGCGTCGGTTCCCAGCAAGTACAGTGTATTGGACTGAAGAGGATCTACTGTTCATGTCTGGTTCCTAAGCAGAATTGAACTAGATATGGCCGTGTGTGGAGGAAGCACAGTTTTTTTGTTCTGAGCAAGCTCACTGTTCGGACCACATAGGAAACACAGTAGAGTAGAAGAGTGATCTTTTCTCTAAAGCAGAGTGTGTTTCTTGTAAGGCGAGCTCGCATTTGTTTCCCAGTCCTAAATGGAGTTGAATCACATGCAGTTTCTGGTCCTATGAGCAAGAGTTGTTTTCTGGTAAGGAAAGTCACTATTGTGTTCCCACTGCCATACACAGTGCAAATAGCACTCGCGTCTGTTCCCAGAAAGTACAGTGTATTGGACTGAAGAGGAGCTACTGTTCTTCTCAGTTTCCTAAGCAGAGTTGAACGAGATAGGGCCCGTGTGTGTAGGAAGCACAGTTCTCTTGTTCTGAGCAAGCTCACTGTTCTGGCCCTATAGGAAACACAGTAGAGAAGAAGAGTGCTCTTTTCTCTAAAGCAGAGTGTGTTTCTTGTAAGGCGAGCTAGTGTTTGTTTCCCAGTCCTAAATGGAGTTGAATCACATGCAGTTTCTGGTCCTACAAGCAAGAGATCTTTTTTCGTAAGAAGAGTCACTATTGTGCTGCCATTGCCATACACAGGACAAATAGCACTGTTGTCTGTTCCCAGCAAGTACAGTGTATTGGACTGAAGAGTATCTACTGTTCATGTCAGTTTCCTAAGCAGAGTTGAACTAGATATGGCCGTGTGTGGAGGAAGCACAGTTTTTTTGTTCTGAGCAAGCTCACTGTTCGGACCACATAGGAAACACAGTAGAGTAGAAGAGTGATCTTTTCTCTAAAGCAGAGTGTGTTTCTTGTAAGGCGAGCTCGCGTTTGTTTCCCAGTCCTAAATGGAGTTGAATCACATGCAGTTTCTGGTCCTAGGAGCAAGAGTTGTTTTCTGGTAAGGAAAGTCACTATTGTGTTCCCACTGCCATACACAGTGCAAATAGCACTCGCGTCTGTTCCCAGAAAGTACAGTGTATCGGACTGAAGAGGAGCTACTGTTCTTGTCAGTTTCCTAAGCAGAGTTGAAAGAGATAGGGCCCGTGTGTGTAGGAAGCACAGTTCTCTTGTTCTGAGCAAGCTCACTGTTCTGGCCCTATAGGAAACACAGTAGAGAAGAAGAGTGCTCTTTTCTCTAAAGCAGAGTGTTTTTCTTGTAAGGCGAGCTAGCGTTTGTTTCCCAGTCCTAAATGGAGTTGAATCACATGCAGTTTTTGGTACTACGAGCAAGAGTTGTTTTCTGGTAAGAAGAGTCACTATTGCGCTCCAAATTCCATACACAGTGCAAATAGCACTCGCGTCTTTTCCCAGCAAGTACAGTGTATTGGACTGAATAGGAGCTACTGTTCTTGTCAGTTTCCTAAGCAGAGTTGAACTAGATATGATCCATGTGTGTAGGAAGCACAGTTCTTTTGTTCTGAGCAAGCTCACTCCTTGGACCCCATAGGAAACACAGTAGAGTAGAAGAGTGCTCTTTTCTCTAAAGCAGAGTGTTTTTCTTGTAAGGTGAGCTCGCGTTTGTTTCCCAGTCCTAAATGGAGTTGAGTCACATGCAGTTTTTGGTCCTATGAGAAAGAGTTGTTTTCTGGTAAGAAGAAACACTATTGCTCTCCAATTGCAATAAACAGTGCAAATAGTACTCGCGTCAGTTCCCTTTAAGTACAGTGTATTGGACTGATTAGGAGCTACTGTTCTTGTCAGTTTCCTCAGCAGAGTTGAACTAGATATGATCCATGTGTGTAGGAAGCACAGTTCTTTTGTTCTGAGCAAGCTCACTGTTTGGAACCCATTGAAAACACAGTAGAGTAGAAGAGTGCTCTTTTCTCAAAAGCAGAGTGTGTTTTTGTAAGGCGAGCTAGCGTTTGTTTCCCAGTCCTAAATGGAGTTGAATCACATGCAGTTTCTGGTCCTACGAGCAAGAGTTGTTTTCTGGCAAGAAGAGTCACTATTGCGCTCCAATTTTCATGCACAGGGCAAATGGCACTGGCGTCGGTTCCCAGCAAGTACAGTGTATTGGACTGAAGAGGATCTACTGTTCATGTCTGGTTCCTAAGCAGAATTGAACTAGATATGGCCGTGTGTGGAGGAAGTACAGTTTTTTTGTTCTGAGCAAGCTCACTGTTCGGACCACATAGGAAACACAGTAGAGTAGAAGAGTGATCTTTTCTCTAAAGCAGAGTGTGTTTCTTGTAAGGCGAGCTCGCATTTGTTTCCCAGTCCTAAATGGAGTTGAATCACATGCAGTTTCTGGTCCTACGAGCAAGAGTTGTTTTCTGGTAAGGAAAGTCACTATTGTGTTCCCACTGCCATACACAGTGCAAATAGCACTCGCGTCTGTTCCCAGAAAGTACAGTGTATTGGACTGAAGAGGAGCTACTGTTCTTCTCAGTTTCCTAAGCAGAGTTGAACGAGATAGGGCCCGTGTGTGTAGGAAGCACAGTTCTCTTGTTCTGAGCAAGCTCACTGTTCTGGCCCTATAGGAAACACAGTAGAGAAGAAGAGTGCTCTTTTCTCTAAAGCAGAGTGTGTTTCTTGTAAAGCGAGCTAGCGTTTGTTTCCCAGTCCTAAATGGAGTTGAATCACATGCAGTTTTTGGTCCTAGGAGCAAGAGTTGTTTTCTGGTAAGAAGAGTCACTATTGCGCTCCAAATTCCATACACAGTGCAAATAGCACTCGCGTCTTTTCCCAGCAAGTACAGTGTATTGGACTGAATAGGAGCTACTGTTCTTGTCAGTTTCATAAGCAGAGTTGAACTAGATATGATCCATGTGTGTAGGAAGCACAGTTCTTTTGTTCTGAGCAAGCTCACTCTTTGGACCCCATAGGAAACACAGTAGAGTAGAAGAGTGCTCTTTTCTCTAAAGCAGAGTGTTTTTCTTGTAAGGTGAGCTCGCGTTTGTTTCCCAGTCCTAAATGGAGTTGAGTCACATGCAGTTTTTGGTCCTATGAGAAAGAGTTGATTTCTGGTAAGAAGAGACACTATTGCTCTCCAATTGCCATAAACAGTGCAAATAGTACTCGCGTCTGTTCCCTTCAAGTACAGTGTATTGGACTGATTAGGAGCTACTGTTCTTGTCAGTTTCCTCAGCAGAGTTGAACTAGATATGATCCGAGTGTGTAGGAAGCACAGTTCTTTTGTTCTGAGCAAGCTCACTGTTTGGACCCCATTGGAAACACAGTAGAGTAGAAGAGTGCTCTTTTCTCAAAAGCAGAGTGTGTTTTTGTAAGGCGAGCTAGCGTTTGTTTCCCAGTCCTGAATGGTGTTGAATCACATGCAGTTTCTGGTCCTACGAGCAAGAGTTGTTTTCTGGCAAGAAGAGTCACTATTGTGCTCCAATTGTCATACACAGGGCAAATAGTACTGGCGTCTGTTCCCAGCATGTCCAGTGTATTGGACTGAAGAGGATCTACTGTTCTTGTCAATTTCCTAAGAAGAATTGAATAGATAAGCCCATGTGTGCAGGAAGCACAGTTCTTTTGTTCTGAGGAAGCTCACTGTTCTGGCCCTATAGGAAACACAGTATATTAGAAGAATGCTCTTTTCTCAAAAGCAGAGTGTTTTTCTTGTAAGGCGAGCTAGCGTTTCTTTCCCAGTCCTAAATGGAGTTGAGACACATGCAGTTTTTGGTCCTACGAGCAAGAGTTTTTTTCTGGTAAGAAGAGTCACTATTGCACTCCCATTGGCATACACAGTGCAAATAGCACTTGCATCTGTTCCCAGCAAGTACAGTGTATTGGACTGAAGAGGATCTACTGTTCATGTCAGTTTCCTAAGCAGAGTTGAACTAGATATGGCCCGTGTGTGTAGGAAGCACAGTTCTTTTGTTCTGAGCAAGCTCACTTTTCGGACCCCTTAGGAAACACAGTAGAGTAGAAGAGTGCTCTTTTCTCAAAAGCAGTGTGTGTTTCATGTAAGGCGAGCTAGCATTTGTTTCCCAGTCCTAAATGGAGTTGAATCACATGCAGTTTCTGGTCCTATGAGCAAGAGTTGTTTTCTGGTAAGGAAAGTCACTATTGCGCTCTCATTGACATACACAGTGCAAATAGCACTAGCGTGTGTTTCCAGCTATTACAGTGTATCGGACTGAAGAGGAGCTACTGTTCTTGTTAGTTTCCTAAGCAGAGTTGAACTAGATATGGCCCGTGTGTGTAGGAAGCACAGTTCTTTTGTTCTCAGCAAGCTCACTGTTCTGGCCCTATAGGAAACACTTTAGAGTAGAAGAGTGCTCTTTTCTCAAAAGCAGAGTGTGTTTCTTGTAAGGCGAGCTAGTGTTTGTTTCCCAGTCCTAAATGGAGTTGAATCACATGCAGTTTCTGGTCCTACGAGCAAGAGTTGTTTTCTGGTAAGGAAAGTCACTATTGTGTTCCCACTGCCATACACAGTGCAAATAGCACTCGCGTCTGTTCCCAGAAAGTACAGTGTATTGGACTGAAGAGGAGCTACTGTTCTTCTCAGTTTCCTAAGCAGAGTTGAACGAGATAGGGCCCGTGTGTGTAGGAAGCACAGTTCTCTTGTTCTGAGCAAGCTCACTGTTCTGGCCCTATAGGAAACACAGTAGAGAAGAAGAATGCTCTTTTCTCTAAAGCAGAGTGTGTTTCTTGTAAGGCAAGCTAGCGTTTGTTTCCCAGTCCTAAATGGAGTTGAATCACATGCAGTTTTTGGTCCTACGAGCAAGAGTTGTTTTCTGGTAAGAAGAGTCACTATTGCGCTCCAAATTCCATACACAGGGCAAATAGCACTCGCGTCTTTTCCCAGCAAGTACAGTGTATTGGACTGAATAGGAGCTACTGTTCTTGTCAGTTTCCTAAGCAGTGTTGAAGTAGATATGATCCATGTGTGTAGGAAGCACAGTTCTTTTGTTCTGAGCAAGCTCACTCTTTGGACCCCATAGGAAACACAGTAGAGTAGAAGAGTGCTCTTTTCTCTAAAGCAGAGTGTTTTTCTTGTAAGGTGAGCTTGCGTTTGTTTCCCAGTCCTAAATGGAGTTGAGTCACATGCAGTTTTTGGTCCTATTTGAAAGAGTTGTTTTCTGGTAAGAAGAGACACTATTGCTCTCCAATTGCCATAAACAGTGCAAATAGTACTCGCGTCTGTTCCCTTCAAGTACAGTGTATTGGACTGATTAGGAGCTACTGTTCTTGTCAGTTTCCTCAGCAGAGTTGAACTAGATATGATCCGTGTGTGTAGGAAGCACAGTTCTTTTGTTCTGAGCAAGCTCACTGTTTGGACCCCATTGGAAACACAGTAGAGTAGAAGAGTGCTCTTTTCTCAAAAGCAGAGTGCGTTTTTGTAAGGCGAGCTAGCGTTTGTTTCCCAGTCCTAAATGGAGTTGAATCACATGCAGTTTCTGGTCCTACGAGCAAGAGTTGTTTTCTGGCAAGAAGAGTCACTATTGCGCTCCAATTTTCATACACAGGGCAAATAGCACTGGCGTCGGTTCCCAGCATGTACAGTGTATTGGACTGAAGAGGATCTACTGTTCTTGTCAGGTTCCTAAGCAGAGTTGAACTAGATATGTCCGTGTGTGCAGGAAGTACAGTTCTTTTGTTCTGAGCAAGCTCACTGTTCTGGCCCTATAGGAAACACAGTATAGTAGATGAGTGCTCTTTTCTCTAAAGCAGAGTGTGTTTCTTGTAAGGCGAGCTAGCGTTTGTTTTCCAGTCCTAAATGGAGTTGAGTCACATGCAGTTTTTGGTCCCACGAGCAAGAGTTGTTTTCTGGTAAGAAGAGTCACTATTGCGCTCCTATTGCCATACACAGTGCAAATAGCACTAGCGTCTGTTCCCAGCAAGTACAGTGTATTGGACTGAATAGGAGCTACTGTTCTTGTCAGTTTCCTAAGCAGAGTTGAACTAGATATGGTCCGTGTGTGTAGGAAGCACAGTTCTTTTGTTCTGAGCAAGCTCACTGTTCTGGCCCTATAGGAAACACAGTACAGTAGAACAGTGCTCTTTTCTCAAAAGCAGAGTGTGTTTCTTGTAAGGCGAGCTAGCGGTTGTTTCCCAGTCCTAAATGGAGTTAAATCACATGCAGTTACTGGTCCTACGAGCAAGAGTTTTTTTCTGGTAAGGAAAGTCACTATTGCGCTCCCATTACAATACATAGTGCAAATAGCACTCGGTCCGTTCCCAGCAAGTACAGTGTATCGGACTGAAGAGGAGCTACTGTTCTTGTCAGTTTCCTAAGCAGAGTTGAACTAGATATGGCCCGTGTGAAGGAAGCGCAGTTCTTTTGTTCTGATCAAGCTCACTGTTCGGGCCCTATAGGAAACACAGAAGAGTAGAAGAGTGCTCTTTTCTCAAAAGCAGAGTGTTTTTCTTGTAAGGCGAGCTAGCGTTTATTTCCCAGTCTTAAATTTAGTTGAATCACATGCAGTTTCTGGTCCTATGAGCAAGAGTTGTTTTCTGGTAAGAAGAGTCACTGTTGTGCTCCCATTGTCATACACAGGGCAAATAGTACTGGCGTCTGTTCCCAGCATGTACAGTGTATTGGACTGAAGAGGATCTACTGTTCTTGTCAGTTTCCTAAGCAGAATTGAATAGATAAGCCCATGTGTGCAGGAAGCACAGTTCTTTTGTTCTGAGGAATCTCACTGTTCTGGCCCTATAGGAAACACAGTATAGTAGAAGAATGCTCTTTTCTCAAAAGCAGAGTGTTTTTCTTGTAAGGCGAGCTAGCGTTTCTTTCCCAGTCCTAAATGGAGTTGAGACACATGCAGTTTTTTGGTCCTACGAGCAAGAGTTTTTTTCTGGTAAGAAGAGTCACTATTGCACTCCCATTGTCATACACAGTGCAAATAGCACTTGCATCTGTTCCCAGCAAGTACAGTGTATTGGACTGAAGAGGATCTACTGTTCATGTCAGTTTCCTAAGCAGAGTTGAACTAGATATGGCCCGTGTGTGTAGGAAGCACAGTTCTTTTGTTCTGAGCAAGCTCACTTTTCGGACCCCTTAGGAAACACAGTAGAGTAGAAGAGTGCTCTTTTCTCAAAAGCAGTGTGTGTTTCATGTAAGGCGAGCTAGCATTTGTTTCCCAGTCCTAAATGGAGTTGAATCACATGCAGTTTCTGGTCCTATGAGCAAGAGTTGTTTTCAGGTAAGGAAAGTCACTATTGCGCTCTCATTGACATACACAGTGCAAATAGCACTCGCGTGTGTTTCCAGCTATTACAGTGTATCGGACTGAAGAGGAGCTACTGTTCTTGTTAGTTTCCTAAGCAGAGTTGAACTAGATATGGCCCGTGTGTGTAGGAAGCACAGTTCTTTTGTTCTCAGCAAGCTCACTGTTCTGGCCCTATAGGAAACACTTTAGAGTAGAAGAGTGCTCTTTTCTCAAAAGCAGAGTGTGTTTCTTGTAGGGCGAGCTAGTGTTTGTTTCCCAGTCCTAAATGGAGTTGAATCACATGCAGTTTCTGGTCCTACAAGAAAGAGATCTTTTTTCGTAAGAAGAGTCACTATTGTGCTGCCATTGCCATACACAGGACAAATAGCACTGTTGTCTGTTCCCAGCAAGTACAGTGTATTGGACTGAAGAGTATCTACTGTTCATGTCAGTTTCCTAAGCAGAGTTGAACTAGATATGGCCGTGTGTGGAGGAAGCACAGTTTTTTTGTTCTGAGCAAGCTCACTGTTCGGACCACATAGGAAACACAGTAGAGTAGAAGAGTGATCTTTTCTCTAAAGCAGAGTGTGTTTCTTGTAAGGCGAGCTCGCGTTTGTTTCCCAGTCCTAAATGGAGTTGAATCACATGCAGTTTCTGGTCCTACGAGCAAGAGTTGTTTTCTGGTAAGGAAAGTCACTATTGTGTTCCCACTGCCATACACAGTGCAAATAGCACTCGCGTCTGTTCCCAGAAAGTACAGTGTATCGGACTGAAGAGGAGCTACTGTTCTTGTCAGTTTCCTAAGCAGAGTTGAAAGAGATAGGGCCCGTGTGTGTAGGAAGCACAGTTCTCTTGTTCTGAGCAAGCTCACTGTTCTGGCCCTATAGGAAACACAGTAGAGAAGAAGAGTGCTCTTTTCTCTAAAGCAGAGTGTGTTTCTTGTAAGGCGAGCTAGCGTTTGTTTCCCAGTCCTAAATGGAGTTGAATCACATGCAGTTTTTGGTACTACGAGCAAGAGTTGTTTTCTGGTAAGAAGAGTCACTATTGCGCTCCAAATTCCATACACAGTGCAAATAGCACTCGCGTCTTTTCCCAGCAAGTACAGTGTATTGGACTGAATAGGAGCTACTGTTCTTGTCAGTTTCCTAAGCAAAGTTGAACTAGATATGATCCATGTGTGTAGGAAGCACAGTTCTTTTGTTCTGAGCAAGCTCACTCCTTGGACCCCATAGGAAACACAGTAGAGTAGAAGAGTGCTCTTTTCTCTAAAGCAGAGTGTTTTTCTTGTAAGGTGAGCTCGCGTTTGTTTCCCAGTCCTAAATGGAGTTGAGTCACATGCAGTTTTTGGTCCTATGAGAAAGAGTTGTTTTCTGGTAAGAAGAAACACTATTGCTCTCCAATTGCAATAAACAGTGCAAATAGTACTCGCGTCAGTTCCCTTCAAGTACAGTGTATTGGACTGATTAGGAGCTACTGTTCTTGTCAGTTTCCTCAGCAGAGTTGAACTAGATATGATCCATGTGTGTAGGAAGCACAGTTCTTTTGTTCTGAGCAAGCTCACTGTTTGGAACCCATTGAAAACACAGTAGAGTAGAAGAGTGCTCTTTTCTCAAAAGCAGAGTGTGTTTTTGTAAGGCGAGCTAGCGTTTGTTTCCCAGTCCTAAATGGAGTTGAATCACATGCAGTTTCTGGTCCTACGAGCAAGAGTTGTTTTCTGGCAAGAAGAGTCACTATTGCGCTCCAATTTTCATGCACAGGGCAAATGGCACTGGCGTCGGTTCCCAGCAAGTACAGTGTATTGGACTGAAGAGGATCTACTGTTCATGTCTGGTTCCTAAGCAGAATTGAACTAGATATGGCCGTGTGTGGAGGAAGCACAGTTTTTTTGTTCTGAGCAAGCTCACTGTTCGGACCACATAGGAAACACAGTAGAGTAGAAGAGTGATCTTTTCTCTAAAGCAGAGTGTGTTTCTTGTAAGGCGAGCTCGCATTTGTTTCCCAGTCCTAAATGGAGTTGAATCACATGCAGTTTCTGGTCCTATGAGCAAGAGTTGTTTTCTGGTAAGGAAAGTCACTATTGTGTTCCCACTGCCATACACAGTGCAAATAGCACTCGCGTCTGTTCCCAGAAAGTACAGTGTATTGGACTGAAGAGGAGCTACTGTTCTTCTCAGTTTCCTAAGCAGAGTTGAACGAGATAGGGCCCGTGTGTGTAGGAAGCACAGTTCTCTTGTTCTGAGCAAGCTCACTGTTCTGGCCCTATAGGAAACACAGTAGAGAAGAAGAGTGCTCTTTTCTCTAAAGCAGAGTGTGTTTCTTGTAAGGCGAGCTAGTGTTTGTTTCCCAGTCCTAAATGGAGTTGAATCACATGCAGTTTCTGGTCCTACAAGCAAGAGATCTTTTTTCATAAGAAGAGTCACTATTGTGCTGCCATTGCCATACACAGGACAAATAGCACTGTTGTCTGTTCCCAGCAAGTACAGTGTATTGGACTGAAGAGTATCTACTGTTCATGTCAGTTTCCTAAGCAGAGTTGAACTAGATATGGCCGTGTGTGGAGGAAGCACAGTTTTTTTGTTCTGAGCAAGCTCACTGTTCGGACCACATAGGAAACACAGTAGAGTAGAAGAGTGATCTTTTCTCTAAAGCAGAGTGTGTTTCTTGTAAGGCGAGCTCGCGTTTGTTTCCCAGTCCTAAATGGAGTTGAATCACATGCAGTTTCTGGTCCTAGGAGCAAGAGTTGTTTTCTGGTAAGGAAAGTCACTATTGTGTTCCCACTGCCATACACAGTGCAAATAGCACTCGCGTCTGTTCCCAGAAAGTACAGTGTATCGGACTGAAGAGGAGCTACTGTTCTTGTCAGTTTCCTAAGCAGAGTTGAAAGAGATAGGGCCCGTGTGTGTAGGAAGCACAGTTCTCTTGTTCTGAGCAAGCTCACTGTTCTGGCCCTATAGGAAACACAGTAGAGAAGAAGAGTGCTCTTTTCTCTAAAGCAGAGTGTTTTTCTTGTAAGGCGAGCTAGCGTTTGTTTCCCAGTCCTAAATGGAGTTGAATCACATGCAGTTTTTGGTACTACGAGCAAGAGTTGTTTTCTGGTAAGAAGAGTCACTATTGCGCTCCAAATTCCATACACAGTGCAAATAGCACTCGCGTCTTTTCCCAGCAAGTACAGTGTATTGGACTGAATAGGAGCTACTGTTCTTGTCAGTTTCCTAAGCAGAGTTGAACTAGATATGATCCATGTGTGTAGGAAGCACAGTTCTTTTGTTCTGAGCAAGCTCACTCCTTGGACCCCATAGGAAACACAGTAGAGTAGAAGAGTGCTCTTTTCTCTAAAGCAGAGTGTTTTTCTTGTAAGGTGAGCTCGCGTTTGTTTCCCAGTCCTAAATGGAGTTGAGTCACATGCAGTTTTTGGTCCTATGAGAAAGAGTTGTTTTCTGGTAAGAAGAAACACTATTGCTCTCCAATTGCAATAAACAGTGCAAATAGTACTCGGGTCAGTTCCCTTTAAGTACAGTGTATTGGACTGATTAGGAGCTACTGTTCTTGTCAGTTTCCTCAGCAGAGTTGAACTAGATATGATCCATGTGTGTAGGAAGCACAGTTCTTTTGTTCTGAGCAAGCTCACTGTTTGGAACCCATTGAAAACACAGTAGAGTAGAAGAGTGCTCTTTTCTCAAAAGCAGAGTGTGTTTTTGTAAGGCGAGCTAGCGTTTGTTTCCCAGTCCTAAATGGAGTTGAATCACATGCAGTTTCTGGTCCTACGAGCAAGAGTTGTTTTCTGGCAAGAAGAGTCACTATTGCGCTCCAATTTTCATGCACAGGGCAAATGGCACTGGCGTCGGTTCCCAGCAAGTACAGTGTATTGGACTGAAGAGGATCTACTGTTCATGTCTGGTTCCTAAGCAGAATTGAACTAGATATGGCCGTGTGTGGAGGAAGTACAGTTTTTTTGTTCTGAGCAAGCTCACTGTTCGGACCACATAGGAAACACAGTAGAGTAGAAGAGTGATCTTTTCTCTAAAGCAGAGTGTGTTTCTTGTAAGGCGAGCTCGCATTTGTTTCCCAGTCCTAAATGGAGTTGAATCACATGCAGTTTCTGGTCCTACGAGCAAGAGTTGTTTTCTGGTAAGGAAAGTCACTATTGTGTTCCCACTGCCATACACAGTGCAAATAGCACTCGCGTCTGTTCCCAGAAAGTACAGTGTATTGGACTGAAGAGGAGCTACTGTTCTTCTCAGTTTCCTAAGCAGAGTTGAACGAGATAGGGCCCGTGTGTGTAGGAAGCACAGTTCTCTTGTTCTGAGCAAGCTCACTGTTCTGGCCCTATAGGAAACACAGTAGAGAAGAAGAGTGCTCTTTTCTCTAAAGCAGAGTGTGTTTCTTGTAAAGCGAGCTAGCGTTTGTTTCCCAGTCCTAAATGGAGTTGAATCACATGCAGTTTTTGGTCCTAGGAGCAAGAGTTGTTTTCTGGTAAGAAGAGTCACTATTGCGCTCCAAATTCCATACACAGTGCAAATAGCACTCGCGTCTTTTCCCAGCAAGTACAGTGTATTGGACTGAATAGGAGCTACTGTTCTTGTCAGTTTCCTAAGCAGAGTTGAACTAGATATGATCCATGTGTGTAGGAAGCACAGTTCTTTTGTTCTGAGCAAGCTCACTCTTTGGACCCCATAGGAAACACAGTAGAGTAGAAGAGTGCTCTTTTCTCTAAAGCAGAGTGTTTTTCTTGTAAGGTGAGCTCGCGTTTGTTTCCCAGTCCTAAATGGAGTTGAGTCACATGCAGTTTTTGGTCCTATGAGAAAGAGTTGATTTCTGGTAAGAAGAGACACTATTGCTCTCCAATTGCCATAAACAGTGCAAATAGTACTCGCGTCTGTTCCCTTCAAGTACAGTGTATTGGACTGATTAGGAGCTACTGTTCTTGTCAGTTTCCTCAGCAGAGTTGAACTAGATATGATCCGAGTGTGTAGGAAGCACAGTTCTTTTGTTCTGAGCAAGCTCACTGTTTGGACCCCATTGGAAACACAGTAGAGTAGAAGAGTGCTCTTTTCTCAAAAGCAGAGTGTGTTTTTGTAAGGCGAGCTAGCGTTTGTTTCCCAGTCCTAAATGGTGTTGAATCACATGCAGTTTCTGGTCCTACGAGCAAGAGTTGTTTTCTGGCAAGAAGAGTCACTATTGTGCTCCAATTGTCATACACAGGGCAAATAGTACTGGCGTCTGTTCCCAGCATGTCCAGTGTATTGGACTGAAGAGGATCTACTGTTCTTGTCAATTTCCTAAGAAGAATTGAATAGATAAGCCCATGTGTGCAGGAAGCACAGTTCTTTTGTTCTGAGGAAGCTCACTGTTCTGGCCCTATAGGAAACACAGTATATTAGAAGAATGCTCTTTTCTCAAAAGCAGAGTGTTTTTATTGTAAGGCGAGCTAGCGTTTCTTTCCCAGTCCTAAATGGAGTTGAGACCCATGCAGTTTTTGGTCCTACGAGCAAGAGTTTTTTTCTGGTAAGAAGAGTCACTATTGCACTCCCATTGGCATACACAGTGCAAATAGCACTTGCATCTGTTCCCAGCAAGTACAGTGTATTGGACTGAAGAGGATCTACTGTTCATGTCAGTTTCCTAAGCAGAGTTGAACTAGATATGGCCCGTGTGTGTAGGAAGCACAGTTCTTTTGTTCTGAGCAAGCTCACTTTTCGGACCCCTTAGGAAACACAGTAGAGTAGAAGAGTGCTCTTTTCTCAAAAGCAGTGTGTGTTTCATGTAAGGCGAGCTAGCATTTGTTTCCCAGTCCTAAATGGAGTTGAATCACATGCAGTTTCTGGTCCTATGAGCAAGAGTTGTTTTCTGGTAAGGAAAGTCACTATTGCGCTCTCATTGACATACACAGTGCAAATAGCACTCGCGTGTGTTTCCAGCTATTACAGTGTATCGGACTGAAGAGGAGCTACTGTTCTTGTTAGTTTCCTAAGCAGAGTTGAACTAGATATGGCCCGTGTGTGTAGGAAGCACAGTTCTTTTGTTCTCAGCAAGCTCACTGTTCTGGCCCTATAGGAAACACTTTAGAGTAGAAGAGTGCTCTTTTCTCAAAAGCAGAGTGTGTTTCTTGTAAGGCGAGCTAGTGTTTGTTTCCCAGTCCTAAATGGAGTTGAATCACATGCAGTTTCTGGTCCTACGAGCAAGAGATCTTTTTTCGTAAGAAGAGTCACTATTGTGCTGCCATTGCCATACACAGGACAAATAGCTCTGTTGTCTGTTCCCAGCAAGTACAGTGTATTGGACTGAAGAGTATCTACTGTTCATGTCAGTTTCCTAAGCAGAGTTGAACTAGATATGGCCGTGTGTGGAGGAAGCACAGTTTTTTTGTTCTGAGCAAGCTCACTGTTCGGACCACATAGGAAACACAGTAGAGTAGAAGAGTGATCTTTTCTCTAAAGCAGAGTGTGTTTCTTGTAAGGCGAGCTCGCGTTTGTTTCCCAGTCCTAAATGGAGTTGAATCACATGCAGTTTCTGGTCCTACGAGCAAGAGTTGTTTTCTGGTAAGGAAAGTCACTATTGTGTTCCCACTGCCATACACAGTGCAAATAGCACTCGCGTCTGTTCCCAGCAAGTACAGTGTATCGGACTGAAGAGGAGCTACTGTTTTGTCAGTTTCCTAAGCAGAGTTGAAAGAGATAGGGCCCGTGTGTGTAGGAAGCACAGTTCTCTTGTTCTGAGCAAGCTCACTGTTCTGGCCCTATAGGAAACACAGTAGAGAAGAAGAGTGCTCTTTTCTCTAAAGCAGAGTGTGTTTCTTGTAAGGCGAGCTAGCGTTTGTTTCCCAGTCCTAAATGGAGTTGAATCACATGCAGTTTTTGGTACTACGAGCAAGAGTTGTTTTCTGGTAAGAGGAAACACTATTGCTCTCCAATTGCCATAAACAGTGCAAATAGTACTCGCGTCTGTTCCCTTCAAGTACAGTGTATTGGACTGATTAGGAGCTACTGTTCTTGTCAGTTTCCTCAGCAGAGTTGAACTAGATATGAACCCTGTGTGTAGGAAGCACAGTTCTTTTGTTCTGAGCAAGCTCACTGTTTGGAACCCATTGGAAACACAGTAGAGTAGAAGAGTGCTCTTTTCTCAAAAGCAGAGTGTGTTTTTGTAAGGCGAGCTAGCGTTTGTTTCCCAGTCCTAAATGGAGTTGAATCACATGCAGTTTCTGGTCCTACGAGCAAGAGTTGTTTTCTGGCAAGAAGAGTCACTATTGCGCTCCAATTTTCATACACAGGGCAAATGGCACTGGCGTCGGTTCCCAGCAAGTACAGTGTATTGGACTGAAGAGGATCTACTGTTCATGTCTGGTTCCTAAGCAGAATTGAACTAGATATGGCCGTGTGTGGAGGAAGCACAGTTTTTTTGTTCTGAGCAAGCTCACTGTTCGGACCACATAGGAAACACAGTAGAGTAGAAGAGTGATCTTTTCTCTAAAGCAGAGTGTGTTTCTTGTAAGGCGAGCTCGCATTTGTTTCCCAGTCCTAAATGGAGTTGAATCACATGCAGTTTCTGGTCCTACGAGCAAGAGTTGTTTTCTGGTAAGGAAAGTCACTATTGTGTTCCCACTGCCATACACAGTGCAAATAGCACTCGCGTCTGTTCCCAGAAAGTACAGTGTATTGGACTGAAGAGGAGCTACTGTTCTTCTCAGTTTCCTAAGCAGAGTTGAACGAGATAGGGCCCGTGTGTGTAGGAAGCACAGTTCTCTTGTTCTGAGCAAGCTCACTGTTCTGGCCCTATAGGAAACACAGTAGAGAAGAAGAGTGCTCTTTTCTCTAAAGCAGAGTGTGTTTCTTGTAAGGCGAGCTAGCGTTTGTTTCCCAGTCCTAAATGGAGTTGAATCGCATGCAGTTTTTGGTCCTAGGAGCAAGAGTTGTTTTCTGGTAAGAAGAGTCACTATTGCGCTCCAAATTCCATACACAGTGCAAATAGCACTCGCGTCTTTTCCCAGCAAGTACAGTGTATTGGACTGAATAGGAGCTACTGTTCTTGTCAGTTTCCTAAGCAGAGTTGAACTAGATATGATCCATGTGTGTAGGAAGCACAGTTCTTTTGTTCTGAGCAAGCTCACTCTTTGGACCCCATAGGAAACACAGTAGAGTAGAAGAGTGCTCTTTTCTCTAAAGCAGAGTGTTTTTCTTGTAAGGTGAGCTCGCGTTTGTTTCCCAGTCCTAAATGGAGTTGAGTCACATGCAGTTTTTGGTCCTATGAGAAAGAGTTGATTTCTGGTAAGAAGAGACACTATTGCTCTCCAATTGCCATAAACAGTGCAAATAGTACTCGCGTCTGTTCCCTTCAAGTACAGTGTATTGGACTGATTAGGAGCTACTGTTCTTGTCAGTTTCCTCAGCAGAGTTGAACTAGGTATGATCCGAGTGTGTAGGAAGCACAGTTCTTTTGTTCTGAGCAAGCTCACTGTTTGGACCCCATTGGAAACACAGTAGAGTAGAAGAGTGCTCTTTTCTCAAAAGCAGAGTGTGTTTTTGTAAGGCGAGCTAGCGTTTGTTTCCCAGTCCTAAATGGTGTTGAATCACATGCAGTTTCTGGTCCTACGAGCAAGAGTTGTTTTCTGGCAAGAAGAGTCACTATTGTGCTCCAATTGTCATACACAGGGCAAATAGTACTGGCGTCTGTTCCCAGCATGTACAGTGTATTGGACTGAAGAGGATCTACTGTTCTTGTCAATTTCCTAAGAAGAATTGAATAGATAAGCCCATGTGTGCAGGAAGCACAGTTCTTTTGTTCTGAGGAAGCTCACTGTTCTGGCCCTATAGGAAACACAGTATATTAGAAGAATGCTCTTTTCTCAAAAGCATAGTGTTTTTCTTGTAAGGCGAGCTAGCGTTTCTTTCCCAGTCCTAAATGGAGTTGAGACCCATGCAGTTTTTGGTCCTACGAGCAAGAGTTTTTTTCTGGTAAGAAGAGTCACTATTGCACTCCCATTGGCATACACAGTGCAAATAGCACTTGCATCTGTTCCCAGCAAGTACAGTGTATTGGACTGAAGAGGATCTACTGTTCATGTCAGTTTCCTAAGCAGAGTTGAACTAGATATGGCCCGTGTGTGTAGGAAGCACAGTTCTTTTGTTCTGAGCAAGCTCACTTTTCGGACCCCTTAGGAAACACAGTAGAGTAGAAGAGTGCTCTTTTCTCAAAAGCAGTGTGTGTTTCACGTAAGGCGAGCTAGCATTTGTTTCCCAGTCCTAAATGGAGTTGAATCACATGCAGTTTCTGGTCCTATGAGCAAGAGTTGTTTTCTGGTAAGGAAAGTCACTATTGCGCTCTCATTGACATACACAGTGCAAATAGCACTCGCGTGTGTTTCCAGCTATTACAGTGTATCGGACTGAAGAGGAGCTACTGTTCTTGTTAGTTTCCTAAGCAGAGTTGAACGAGATATGGCCCGTGTGTGTAGGAAGCACAGTTCTTTTGTTCTCAGCAAGCTCACTGTTCTGGCCCTATAGGAAACACTTTAGAGTAGAAGAGTGCTCTTTTCTCAAAAGCAGAGTGTGTTTCTTGTAAGGCGAGCTAGTGTTTGTTTCCCAGTCCTAAATGGAGTTGAATCACATGCAGTTTCTGGTCCTACGAGCAAGAGATCTTTTTTCGTAAGAAGAGTCACTATTGTGCTGCCATTGCCATACACAGGACAAATAGCACTGTTGTCTGTTCCCAGCAAGTACAGTGTATTGGACTGAAGAGTATCTACTGTTCATGTCAGTTTCCTAAGCAGAGTTGAACTAGATATGGCCGTGTGTGGAGGAAGCACAGTTTTTTTGTTCTGAGCAAGCTCACTGTTCGGACCACATAGGAAACACAGTAGAGTAGAAGAGTGATCTTTTCTCTAAAGCAGAGTGTGTTTCTTGTAAGGCGAGCTCGCGTTTGTTTCCCAGTCCTAAATGGAGTTGAATCACATGCAGTTTCTGGTCCTACGAGCAAGAGTTGTTTTCTGGTAAGGAAAGTCACTATTGTGTTCCCACTGCCATACACAGTGCAAATAGCACTCGCGTCTGTTCCCAGCAAGTACAGTGTATCGGACTGAAGAGGAGCTACTGTTCTTGTCAGTTTCCTAAGCAAAGTTGAACTAGATATGATCCATGTGTGTAGGAAGCACAGTTCTTTTGTTCTGAGCAAGCTCACTCCTTGGACCCCATAGGAAACACAGTAGAGTAGAAGAGTGCTCTTTTCTCTAAAGCAGAGTGTTTTTCTTGTAAGGTGAGCTCGCGTTTGTTTCCCAGTCCTAAATGGAGTTGAGTCACATGCAGTTTTTGGTCCTATGAGAAAGAGTTGTTTTCTGGTAAGAAGAAACACTATTGCTCTCCAATTGCAATAAACAGTGCAAATAGTACTCGCGTCAGTTCCCTTCAAGTACAGTGTATTGGACTGATTAGGAGCTACTGTTCTTGTCAGTTTCCTCAGCAGAGTTGAACTAGATATGATCCATGTGTGTAGGAAGCACAGTTCTTTTGTTCTGAGCAAGCTCACTGTTTGGAACCCATTGAAAACACAGTAGAGTAGAAGAGTGCTCTTTTCTCAAAAGCAGAGTGTGTTTTTGTAAGGCGAGCTAGCGTTTGTTTCCCAGTCCTAAATGGAGTTGAATCACATGCAGTTTCTGGTCCTACGAGCAAGAGTTGTTTTCTGGCAAGAAGAGTCACTATTGCGCTCCAATTTTCATGCACAGGGCAAATGGCACTGGCGTCGGTTCCCAGCAAGTACAGTGTATTGGACTGAAGAGGATCTACTGTTCATGTCTGGTTCCTAAGCAGAATTGAACTAGATATGGCCGTGTGTGGAGGAAGCACAGTTTTTTTGTTCTGAGCAAGCTCACTGTTCGGACCACATAGGAAACACAGTAGAGTAGAAGAGTGATCTTTTCTCTAAAGCAGAGTGTGTTTCTTGTAAGGCGAGCTCGCATTTGTTTCCCAGTCCTAAATGGAGTTGAATCACATGCAGTTTCTGGTCCTATGAGCAAGAGTTGTTTTCTGGTAAGGAAAGTCACTATTGTGTTCCCACTGCCATACACAGTGCAAATAGCACTCGCGTCTGTTCCCAGAAAGTACAGTGTATCGGACTGAAGAGGAGCTACTGTTCTTGTCAGTTTCCTAAGCAGAGTTGAAAGAGATAGGGCCCGTGTGTGTAGGAAGCACAGTTCTCTTGTTCTGAGCAAGCTCACTGTTCTGGCCCTATAGGAAACACAGTAGAGAAGAAGAGTGCTCTTTTCTCTAAAGCAGAGTGTGTTTCTTGTAAGGCGAGCTAGCGTTTGTTTCCCAGTCCTAAATGGAGTTGAATCACATGCAGTTTTTGGTACTACGAGCAAGAGTTGTTTTCTGGTAAGAAGAGTCACTATTGCGCTCCAAATTCCATACACAGTGCAAATAGCACTCGCGTCTTTTCCCAGCAAGTACAGTGTATTGGACTGAATAGGAGCTACTGTTCTTGTCAGTTTCCTAAGCAAAGTTGAACTAGATATGATCCATGTGTGTAGGAAGCACAGTTCTTTTGTTCTGAGCAAGCTCACTCCTTGGACCCCATAGGAAACACAGTAGAGTAGAAGAGTGCTCTTTTCTCTAAAGCAGAGTGTTTTTCTTGTAAGGTGAGCTCGCGTTTGTTTCCCAGTCCTAAATGGAGTTGAGTCACATGCAGTTTTTGGTCCTATGAGAAAGAGTTGTTTTCTGGTAAGAAGAAACACTATTGCTCTCCAATTGCAATAAACAGTGCAAATAGTACTCGCGTCAGTTCCCTTCAAGTACAGTGTATTGGACTGATTAGGAGCTACTGTTCTTGTCAGTTTCCTCAGCAGAGTTGAACTAGATATGATCCATGTGTGTAGGAAGCACAGTTCTTTTGTTCTGAGCAAGCTCACTGTTTGGAACCCATTGAAAACACAGTAGAGTAGAAGAGTGCTCTTTTCTCAAAAGCAGAGTGTGTTTTTGTAAGGCGAGCTAGCGTTTGTTTCCCAGTCCTAAATGGAGTTGAATCACATGCAGTTTCTGGTCCTACGAGCAAGAGTTGTTTTCTGGCAAGAAGAGTCACTATTGCGCTCCAATTTTCATGCACAGGGCAAATGGCACTGGCGTCGGTTCCCAGCAAGTACAGTGTATTGGACTGAAGAGGATCTACTGTTCATGTCTGGTTCCTAAGCAGAATTGAACTAGATATGGCCGTGTGTGGAGGAAGCACAGTTTTTTTGTTCTGAGCAAGCTCACTGTTCGGACCACATAGGAAACACAGTAGAGTAGAAGAGTGATCTTTTCTCTAAAGCAGAGTGTGTTTCTTGTAAGGCGAGCTCGCATTTGTTTCCCAGTCCTAAATGGAGTTGAATCACATGCAGTTTCTGGTCCTATGAGCAAGAGTTGTTTTCTGGTAAGGAAAGTCACTATTGTGTTCCCACTGCCATACACAGTGCAAATAGCACTCGCGTCTGTTCCCAGAAAGTACAGTGTATTGGACTGAAGAGGAGCTACTGTTCTTCTCAGTTTCCTAAGCAGAGTTGAACGAGATAGGGCCCGTGTGTGTAGGAAGCACAGTTCTCTTGTTCTGAGCAAGCTCACTGTTCTGGCCCTATAGGAAACACAGTAGAGAAGAAGAGTGCTCTTTTCTCTAAAGCAGAGTGTGTTTCTTGTAAGGCGAGCTAGTGTTTGTTTCCCAGTCCTAAATGGAGTTGAATCACATGCAGTTTCTGGTCCTACAAGCAAGAGATCTTTTTTCGTAAGAAGAGTCACTATTGTGCTGCCATTGCCATACACAGGACAAATAGCACTGTTGTCTGTTCCCAGCAAGTACAGTGTATTGGACTGAAGAGTATCTACTGTTCATGTCAGTTTCCTAAGCAGAGTTGAACTAGATATGGCCGTGTGTGGAGGAAGCACAGTTTTTTTGTTCTGAGCAAGCTCACTGTTCGGACCACATAGGAAACACAGTAGAGTAGAAGAGTGATCTTTTCTCTAAAGCAGAGTGTGTTTCTTGTAAGGCGAGCTCGCGTTTGTTTCCCAGTCCTAAATGGAGTTGAATCACATGCAGTTTCTGGTCCTAGGAGCAAGAGTTGTTTTCTGGTAAGGAAAGTCACTATTGTGTTCCCACTGCCATACACAGTGCAAATAGCACTCGCGTCTGTTCCCAGAAAGTACAGTGTATCGGACTGAAGAGGAGCTACTGTTCTTGTCAGTTTCCTAAGCAGAGTTGAAAGAGATAGGGCCCGTGTGTGTAGGAAGCACAGTTCTCTTGTTCTGAGCAAGCTCACTGTTCTGGCCCTATAGGAAACACAGTAGAGAAGAAGAGTGCTCTTTTCTCTAAAGCAGAGTGTTTTTCTTGTAAGGCGAGCTAGCGTTTGTTTCCCAGTCCTAAATGGAGTTGAATCACATGCAGTTTTTGGTACTACGAGCAAGAGTTGTTTTCTGGTAAGAAGAGTCACTATTGCGCTCCAAATTCCATACACAGTGCAAATAGCACTCGCGTCTTTTCCCAGCAAGTACAGTGTATTGGACTGAATAGGAGCTACTGTTCTTGTCAGTTTCCTAAGCAGAGTTGAACTAGATATGATCCATGTGTGTAGGAAGCACAGTTCTTTTGTTCTGAGCAAGCTCACTCCTTGGACCCCATAGGAAACACAGTAGAGTAGAAGAGTGCTCTTTTCTCTAAAGCAGAGTGTTTTTCTTGTAAGGTGAGCTCGCGTTTGTTTCCCAGTCCTAAATGGAGTTGAGTCACATGCAGTTTTTGGTCCTATGAGAAAGAGTTGTTTTCTGGTAAGAAGAAACACTATTGCTCTCCAATTGCAATAAACAGTGCAAATAGTACTCGGGTCAGTTCCCTTTAAGTACAGTGTATTGGACTGATTAGGAGCTACTGTTCTTGTCAGTTTCCTCAGCAGAGTTGAACTAGATATGATCCATGTGTGTAGGAAGCACAGTTCTTTTGTTCTGAGCAAGCTCACTGTTTGGAACCCATTGAAAACACAGTAGAGTAGAAGAGTGCTCTTTTCTCAAAAGCAGAGTGTGTTTTTGTAAGGCGAGCTAGCGTTTGTTTCCCAGTCCTAAATGGAGTTGAATCACATGCAGTTTCTGGTCCTACGAGCAAGAGTTGTTTTCTGGCAAGAAGAGTCACTATTGCGCTCCAATTTTCATGCACAGGGCAAATGGCACTGGCGTCGGTTCCCAGCAAGTACAGTGTATTGGACTGAAGAGGATCTACTGTTCATGTCTGGTTCCTAAGCAGAATTGAACTAGATATGGCCGTGTGTGGAGGAAGTACAGTTTTTTTGTTCTGAGCAAGCTCACTGTTCGGACCACATAGGAAACACAGTAGAGTAGAAGAGTGATCTTTTCTCTAAAGCAGAGTGTGTTTCTTGTAAGGCGAGCTCGCATTTGTTTCCCAGTCCTAAATGGAGTTGAATCACATGCAGTTTCTGGTCCTACGAGCAAGAGTTGTTTTCTGGTAAGGAAAGTCACTATTGTGTTCCCACTGCCATACACAGTGCAAATAGCACTCGCGTCTGTTCCCAGAAAGTACAGTGTATTGGACTGAAGAGGAGCTACTGTTCTTCTCAGTTTCCTAAGCAGAGTTGAACGAGATAGGGCCCGTGTGTGTAGGAAGCACAGTTCTCTTGTTCTGAGCAAGCTCACTGTTCTGGCCCTATAGGAAACACAGTAGAGAAGAAGAGTGCTCTTTTCTCTAAAGCAGAGTGTGTTTCTTGTAAAGCGAGCTAGCGTTTGTTTCCCAGTCCTAAATGGAGTTGAATCACATGCAGTTTTTGGTCCTAGGAGCAAGAGTTGTTTTCTGGTAAGAAGAGTCACTATTGCGCTCCAAATTCCATACACAGTGCAAATAGCACTCGCGTCTTTTCCCAGCAAGTACAGTGTATTGGACTGAATAGGAGCTACTGTTCTTGTCAGTTTCCTAAGCAGAGTTGAACTAGATATGATCCATGTGTGTAGGAAGCACAGTTCTTTTGTTCTGAGCAAGCTCACTCTTTGGACCCCATAGGAAACACAGTAGAGTAGAAGAGTGCTCTTTTCTCTAAAGCAGAGTGTTTTTCTTGTAAGGTGAGCTCGCGTTTGTTTCCCAGTCCTAAATGGAGTTGAGTCACATGCAGTTTTTGGTCCTATGAGAAAGAGTTGATTTCTGGTAAGAAGAGACACTATTGCTCTCCAATTGCCATAAACAGTGCAAATAGTACTCGCGTCTGTTCCCTTCAAGTACAGTGTATTGGACTGATTAGGAGCTACTGTTCTTGTCAGTTTCCTCAGCAGAGTTGAACTAGATATGATCCGAGTGTGTAGGAAGCACAGTTCTTTTGTTCTGAGCAAGCTCACTGTTTGGACCCCATTGGAAACACAGTAGAGTAGAAGAGTGCTCTTTTCTCAAAAGCAGAGTGTGTTTTTGTAAGGCGAGCTAGCGTTTGTTTCCCAGTCCTAAATGGTGTTGAATCACATGCAGTTTCTGGTCCTACGAGCAAGAGTTGTTTTCTGGCAAGAAGAGTCACTATTGTGCTCCAATTGTCATACACAGGGCAAATAGTACTGGCGTCTGTTCCCAGCATGTCCAGTGTATTGGACTGAAGAGGATCTACTGTTCTTGTCAATTTCCTAAGAAGAATTGAATAGATAAGCCCATGTGTGCAGGAAGCACAGTTCTTTTGTTCTGAGGAAGCTCACTGTTCTGGCCCTATAGGAAACACAGTATATTAGAAGAATGCTCTTTTCTCAAAAGCAGAGTGTTTTTATTGTAAGGCGAGCTAGCGTTTCTTTCCCAGTCCTAAATGGAGTTGAGACCCATGCAGTTTTTGGTCCTACGAGCAAGAGTTTTTTTCTGGTAAGAAGAGTCACTATTGCACTCCCATTGGCATACACAGTGCAAATAGCACTTGCATCTGTTCCCAGCAAGTACAGTGTATTGGACTGAAGAGGATCTACTGTTCATGTCAGTTTCCTAAGCAGAGTTGAACTAGATATGGCCCGTGTGTGTAGGAAGCACAGTTCTTTTGTTCTGAGCAAGCTCACTTTTCGGACCCCTTAGGAAACACAGTAGAGTAGAAGAGTGCTCTTTTCTCAAAAGCAGTGTGTGTTTCATGTAAGGCGAGCTAGCATTTGTTTCCCAGTCCTAAATGGAGTTGAATCACATGCAGTTTCTGGTCCTATGAGCAAGAGTTGTTTTCTGGTAAGGAAAGTCACTATTGCGCTCTCATTGACATACACAGTGCAAATAGCACTCGCGTGTGTTTCCAGCTATTACAGTGTATCGGACTGAAGAGGAGCTACTGTTCTTGTTAGTTTCCTAAGCAGAGTTGAACTAGATATGGCCCGTGTGTGTAGGAAGCACAGTTCTTTTGTTCTCAGCAAGCTCACTGTTCTGGCCCTATAGGAAACACTTTAGAGTAGAAGAGTGCTCTTTTCTCAAAAGCAGAGTGTGTTTCTTGTAAGGCGAGCTAGTGTTTGTTTCCCAGTCCTAAATGGAGTTGAATCACATGCAGTTTCTGGTCCTACGAGCAAGAGATCTTTTTTCGTAAGAAGAGTCACTATTGTGCTGCCATTGCCATACCCAGGACAAATAGCTCTGTTGTCTGTTCCCAGCAAGTACAGTGTATTGGACTGAAGAGTATCTACTGTTCATGTCAGTTTCCTAAGCAGAGTTGAACTAGATATGGCCGTGTGTGGAGGAAGCACAGTTTTTTTGTTCTGAGCAAGCTCACTGTTCGGACCACATAGGAAACACAGTAGAGTAGAAGAGTGATCTTTTCTCTAAAGCAGAGTGTGTTTCTTGTAAGGCGAGCTCGCGTTTGTTTCCCAGTCCTAAATGGAGTTGAATCACATGCAGTTTCTGGTCCTACGAGCAAGAGTTGTTTTCTGGTAAGGAAAGTCACTATTGTGTTCCCACTGCCATACACAGTGCAAATAGCACTCGCGTCTGTTCCCAGCAAGTACAGTGTATCGGACTGAAGAGGAGCTACTGTTTTGTCAGTTTCCTAAGCAGAGTTGAAAGAGATAGGGCCCGTGTGTGTAGGAAGCACAGTTCTCTTGTTCTGAGCAAGCTCACTGTTCTGGCCCTATAGGAAACACAGTAGAGAAGAAGAGTGCTCTTTTCTCTAAAGCAGAGTGTGTTTCTTGTAAGGCGAGCTAGCGTTTGTTTCCCAGTCCTAAATGGAGTTGAATCACATGCAGTTTTTGGTACTACGAGCAAGAGTTGTTTTCTGGTAAGAGGAAACACTATTGCTCTCCAATTGCCATAAACAGTGCAAATAGTACTCGCGTCTGTTCCCTTCAAGTACAGTGTATTGGACTGATTAGGAGCTACTGTTCTTGTCAGTTTCCTCAGCAGAGTTGAACTAGATATGAACCCTGTGTGTAGGAAGCACAGTTCTTTTGTTCTGAGCAAGCTCACTGTTTGGAACCCATTGGAAACACAGTAGAGTAGAAGAGTGCTCTTTTCTCAAAAGCAGAGTGTGTTTTTGTAAGGCGAGCTAGCGTTTGTTTCCCAGTCCTAAATGGAGTTGAATCACATGCAGTTTCTGGTCCTACGAGCAAGAGTTGTTTTCTGGCAAGAAGAGTCACTATTGCGCTCCAATTTTCATGCACAGGGCAAATGGCACTGGCGTCGGTTCCCAGCAAGTACAGTGTATTGGACTGAAGAGGATCTACTGTTCATGTCTGGTTCCTAAGCAGAATTGAACTAGATATGGCCGTGTGTGGAGGAAGTACAGTTTTTTTGTTCTGAGCAAGCTCACTGTTCGGACCACATAGGAAACACAGTAGAGTAGAAGAGTGATCTTTTCTCTAAAGCAGAGTGTGTTTCTTGTAAGGCGAGCTCGCATTTGTTTCCCAGTCCTAAATGGAGTTGAATCACATGCAGTTTCTGGTCCTACGAGCAAGAGTTGTTTTCTGGTAAGGAAAGTCACTATTGTGTTCCCACTGCCATACACAGTGCAAATAGCACTCGCGTCTGTTCCCAGAAAGTACAGTGTATTGGACTGAAGAGGAGCTACTGTTCTTCTCAGTTTCCTAAGCAGAGTTGAACGAGATAGGGCCCGTGTGTGTAGGAAGCACAGTTCTCTTGTTCTGAGCAAGCTCACTGTTCTGGCCCTATAGGAAACACAGTAGAGAAGAAGAGTGCTCTTTTCTCTAAAGCAGAGTGTGTTTCTTGTAAAGCGAGCTAGCGTTTGTTTCCCAGTCCTAAATGGAGTTGAATCACATGCAGTTTTTGGTCCTAGGAGCAAGAGTTGTTTTCTGGTAAGAAGAGTCACTATTGCGCTCCAAATTCCATACACAGTGCAAATAGCACTCGCGTCTTTTCCCAGCAAGTACAGTGTATTGGACTGAATAGGAGCTACTGTTCTTGTCAGTTTCCTAAGCAGAGTTGAACTAGATATGATCCATGTGTGTAGGAAGCACAGTTCTTTTGTTCTGAGCAAGCTCACTCTTTGGACCCCATAGGAAACACAGTAGAGTAGAAGAGTGCTCTTTTCTCTAAAGCAGAGTGTTTTTCTTGTAAGGTGAGCTCGCGTTTGTTTCCCAGTCCTAAATGGAGTTGAGTCACATGCAGTTTTTGGTCCTATGAGAAAGAGTTGATTTCTGGTAAGAAGAGACA
Source organism: Peromyscus eremicus (assembly GCF_949786415.1). Classification (NCBI taxonomy): domain Eukaryota; kingdom Metazoa; phylum Chordata; class Mammalia; order Rodentia; family Cricetidae; genus Peromyscus; species Peromyscus eremicus. The sequence goes on from NW_026736105.1 coordinate 54,906, forward strand.
CTATTGCTCTCCAATTGCCATAAACAGTGCAAATAGTACTCGCGTCTGTTCCCTTCAAGTACAGTGTATTGGACTGATTAGGAGCTACTGTTCTTGTCAGTTTCCTCAGCAGAGTTGAACTACATATGATCCGAGTGTGTAGGAAGCACAGTTCTTTTGTTCTGAGCAAGCTCACTGTTTGGACCCCATTGGAAACACAGTAGAGTAGAAGAGTGCTCTTTTCTCAAAAGCAGAGTGTGTTTTTGTAAGGCGAGCTAGCGTTTGTTTCCCAGTCCTAAATGGTGTTGAATCACATGCAGTTTCTGGTCCTACGAGCAAGAGTTGTTTTCTGGCAAGAAGAGTCACTATTGTGCTCCAATTGTCATACACAGGGCAAATAGTACTGGCGTCTGTTCCCAGCATGTCCAGTGTATTGGACTGAAGAGGATCTACTGTTCTTGTCAATTTCCTAAGAAGAATTGAATAGATAAGCCCATGTGTGCAGGAAGCACAGTTCTTTTGTTCTGAGGAAGCTCACTGTTCTGGCCCTATAGGAAACACAGTATATTAGAAGAATGCTCTTTTCTCAAAAGCAGAGTGTTTTTCTTGTAAGGCGAGCTAGCGTTTCTTTCCCAGTCCTAAATGGAGTTGAGACCCATGCAGTTTTTGGTCCTACGAGCAAGAGTTTTTTTCTGGTAAGAAGAGTCACTATTGCACTCCCATTGGCATACACAGTGCAAATAGCACTTGCATCTGTTCCCAGCAAGTACAGTGTATTGGACTGAAGAGGATCTACTGTTCATGTCAGTTTCCTAAGCAGAGTTGAACTAGATATGGCCCGTGTGTGTAGGAAGCACAGTTCTTTTGTTCTGAGCAAGCTCACTTTTCGGACCCCTTAGGAAACACAGTAGAGTAGAAGAGTGCTCTTTTCTCAAAAGCAGTGTGTGTTTCATGTAAGGCGAGCTAGCATTTGTTTCCCAGTCCTAAATGGAGTTGAATCACATGCAGTTTCTGGTCCTATGAGCAAGAGTTGTTTTCTGGTAAGGAAAGTCACTATTGCGCTCTCATTGACATACACAGTGCAAATAGCACTCGCGTGTGTTTCCAGCTATTACAGTGTATCGGACTGAAGAGGAGCTACTGTTCTTGTTAGTTTCCTAAGCAGAGTTGAACTAGATATGGCCCGTGTGTGTAGGAAGCACAGTTCTTTTGTTCTCAGCAAGCTCACTGTTCTGGCCCTATAGGAAACACTTTAGAGTAGAAGAGTGCTCTTTTCTCAAAAGCAGAGTGTGTTTCTTGTAAGGCGAGCTAGTGTTTGTTTCCCAGTCCTAAATGGAGTTGAATCACATGCAGTTTCTGGTCCTACGAGCAAGAGATCTTTTTTCGTAAGAAGAGTCACTATTGTGCTGCCATTGCCATACCCAGGACAAATAGCTCTGTTGTCTGTTCCCAGCAAGTACAGTGTATTGGACTGAAGAGTATCTACTGTTCATGTCAGTTTCCTAAGCAGAGTTGAACTAGATATGGCCGTGTGTGGAGGAAGCACAGTTTTTTTGTTCTGAGCAAGCTCACTGTTCGGACCACATAGGAAACACAGTAGAGTAGAAGAGTGATCTTTTCTCTAAAGCAGAGTGTGTTTCTTGTAAGGCGAGCTCGCGTTTGTTTCCCAGTCCTAAATGGAGTTGAATCACATGCAGTTTCTGGTCCTACGAGCAAGAGTTGTTTTCTGGTAAGGAAAGTCACTATTGTGTTCCCACTGCCATACACAGTGCAAATAGCACTCGCGTCTGTTCCCAGCAAGTACAGTGTATCGGACTGAAGAGGAGCTACTGTTTTGTCAGTTTCCTAAGCAGAGTTGAAAGAGATAGGGCCCGTGTGTGTAGGAAGCACAGTTCTCTTGTTCTGAGCAAGCTCACTGTTCTGGCCCCATAGGAAACACAGTAGAGTAGAAGAGTGCTCTTTTCTCTAAAGCAGAGTGTTTTTCTTGTAAGGTGAGCTCGCGTTTGTTTCCCAGTCCTAAATGGAGTTGAGTCACATGCAGTTTTTGGTCCTATGAGAAAGAGTTGTTTTCTGGTAAGAAGAAACACTATTGCTCTCCAATTGCAATAAACAGTGCAAATAGTACTCGCGTCAGTTCCCTTCAAGTACAGTGTATTGGACTGATTAGGAGCTACTGTTCTTGTCAGTTTCCTCAGCAGAGTTGAACTAGATATGATCCATGTGTGTAGGAAGCACAGTTCTTTTGTTCTGAGCAAGCTCACTGTTTGGAACCCATTGAAAACACAGTAGAGTAGAAGAGTGCTCTTTTCTCAAAAGCAGAGTGTGTTTTTGTAAGGCGAGCTAGCGTTTGTTTCCCAGTCCTAAATGGAGTTGAATCACATGCAGTTTCTGGTCCTACGAGCAAGAGTTGTTTTCTGGCAAGAAGAGTCACTATTGCGCTCCAATTTTCATGCACAGGGCAAATGGCACTGGCGTCGGTTCCCAGCAAGTACAGTGTATTGGACTGAAGAGGATCTACTGTTCATGTCTGGTTCCTAAGCAGAATTGAACTAGATATGGCCGTGTGTGGAGGAAGCACAGTTTTTTTGTTCTGAGCAAGCTCACTGTTCGGACCACATAGGAAACACAGTAGAGTAGAAGAGTGATCTTTTCTCTAAAGCAGAGTGTGTTTCTTGTAAGGCGAGCTCGCATTTGTTTCCCAGTCCTAAATGGAGTTGAATCACATGCAGTTTCTGGTCCTATGAGCAAGAGTTGTTTTCTGGTAAGGAAAGTCACTATTGTGTTCCCACTGCCATACACAGTGCAAATAGCACTCGCGTCTGTTCCCAGAAAGTACAGTGTATTGGACTGAAGAGGAGCTACTGTTCTTCTCAGTTTCCTAAGCAGAGTTGAACGAGATAGGGCCCGTGTGTGTAGGAAGCACAGTTCTCTTGTTCTGAGCAAGCTCACTGTTCTGGCCCTATAGGAAACACAGTAGAGAAGAAGAGTGCTCTTTTCTCTAAAGCAGAGTGTGTTTCTTGTAAGGCGAGCTAGTGTTTGTTTCCCAGTCCTAAATGGAGTTGAATCACATGCAGTTTCTGGTCCTACAAGCAAGAGATCTTTTTTCGTAAGAAGAGTCACTATTGTGCTGCCATTGCCATACACAGGACAAATAGCACTGTTGTCTGTTCCCAGCAAGTACAGTGTATTGGACTGAAGAGTATCTACTGTTCATGTCAGTTTCCTAAGCAGAGTTGAACTAGATATGGCCGTGTGTGGAGGAAGCACAGTTTTTTTGTTCTGAGCAAGCTCACTGTTCGGACCACATAGGAAACACAGTAGAGTAGAAGAGTGATCTTTTCTCTAAAGCAGAGTGTGTTTCTTGTAAGGCGAGCTCGCGTTTGTTTCCCAGTCCTAAATGGAGTTGAATCACATGCAGTTTGTGGTCCTAGGAGCAAGAGTTGTTTTCTGGTAAGGAAAGTCACTATTGTGTTCCCACTGCCATACACAGTGCAAATAGCACTCGCGTCTGTTCCCAGAAAGTACAGTGTATCGGACTGAAGAGGAGCTACTGTTCTTGTCAGTTTCCTAAGCAGAGTTGAAAGAGATAGGGCCCGTGTGTGTAGGAAGCACAGTTCTCTTGTTCTGAGCAAGCTCACTGTTCTGGCCCTATAGGAAACACAGTAGAGAAGAAGAGTGCTCTTTTCTCTAAAGCAGAGTGTTTTTCTTGTAAGGCGAGCTAGCGTTTGTTTCCCAGTCCTAAATGGAGTTGAATCACATGCAGTTTTTGGTACTACGAGCAAGAGTTGTTTTCTGGTAAGAAGAGTCACTATTGCGCTCCAAATTCCATACACAGTGCAAATAGCACTCGCGTCTTTTCCCAGCAAGTACAGTGTATTGGACTGAATAGGAGCTACTGTTCTTGTCAGTTTCCTAAGCAGAGTTGAACTAGATATGATCCATGTGTGTAGGAAGCACAGTTCTTTTGTTCTGAGCAAGCTCACTCCTTGGACCCCATAGGAAACACAGTAGAGTAGAAGAGTGCTCTTTTCTCTAAAGCAGAGTGTTTTTCTTGTAAGGTGAGCTCGCGTTTGTTTCCCAGTCCTAAATGGAGTTGAGTCACATGCAGTTTTTGGTCCTATGAGAAAGAGTTGTTTTCTGGTAAGAAGAAACACTATTGCTCTCCAATTGCAATAAACAGTGCAAATAGTACTCGCGTCAGTTCCCTTTAAGTACAGTGTATTGGACTGATTAGGAGCTACTGTTCTTGTCAGTTTCCTCAGCAGAGTTGAACTAGATATGATCCATGTGTGTAGGAAGCACAGTTCTTTTGTTCTGAGCAAGCTCACTGTTTGGAACCCATTGAAAACACAGTAGAGTAGAAGAGTGCTCTTTTCTCAAAAGCAGAGTGTGTTTTTGTAAGGCGAGCTAGCGTTTGTTTCCCAGTCCTAAATGGAGTTGAATCACATGCAGTTTCTGGTCCTACGAGCAAGAGTTGTTTTCTGGCAAGAAGAGTCACTATTGCGCTCCAATTTTCATGCACAGGGCAAATGGCACTGGCGTCGGTTCCCAGCAAGTACAGTGTATTGGACTGAAGAGGATCTACTGTTCATGTCTGGTTCCTAAGCAGAATTGAACTAGATATGGCCGTGTGTGGAGGAAGTACAGTTTTTTTGTTCTGAGCAAGCTCACTGTTCGGACCACATAGGAAACACAGTAGAGTAGAAGAGTGATCTTTTCTCTAAAGCAGAGTGTGTTTCTTGTAAGGCGAGCTCGCAATTTGTTTCCCAGTCCTAAATGGAGTTGAATCACATGCAGTTTCTGGTCCTACGAGCAAGAGTTGTTTTCTGGTAAGGAAAGTCACTATTGTGTTCCCACTGCCATACACAGTGCAAATAGCACTCGCGTCTGTTCCCAGAAAGTACAGTGTATTGGACTGAAGAGGAGCTACTGTTCTTCTCAGTTTCCTAAGCAGAGTTGAACGAGATAGGGCCCGTGTGTGTAGGAAGCACAGTTCTCTTGTTCTGAGCAAGCTCACTGTTCTGGCCCTATAGGAAACACAGTAGAGAAGAAGAGTGCTCTTTTCTCTAAAGCAGAGTGTGTTTCTTGTAAAGCGAGCTAGCGTTTGTTTCCCAGTCCTAAATGGAGTTGAATCACATGCAGTTTTTGGTCCTAGGAGCAAGAGTTGTTTTCTGGTAAGAAGAGTCACTATTGCGCTCCAAATTCCATACACAGTGCAAATAGCACTCGCGTCTTTTCCCAGCAAGTACAGTGTATTGGACTGAATAGGAGCTACTGTTCTTGTCAGTTTCCTAAGCAGAGTTGAACTAGATATGATCCATGTGTGTAGGAAGCACAGTTCTTTTGTTCTGAGCAAGCTCACTCTTTGGACCCCATAGGAAACACAGTAGAGTAGAAGAGTGCTCTTTTCTCTAAAGCAGAGTGTTTTTCTTGTAAGGTGAGCTCGCGTTTGTTTCCCAGTCCTAAATGGAGTTGAGTCACATGCAGTTTTTGGTCCTATGAGAAAGAGTTGATTTCTGGTAAGAAGAGACACTATTGCTCTCCAATTGCCATAAACAGTGCAAATAGTACTCGCGTCTGTTCCCTTCAAGTACAGTGTATTGGACTGATTAGGAGCTACTGTTCTTGTCAGTTTCCTCAGCAGAGTTGAACTACATATGATCCGAGTGTGTAGGAAGCACAGTTCTTTTGTTCTGAGCAAGCTCACTGTTTGGACCCCATTGGAAACACAGTAGAGTAGAAGAGTGCTCTTTTCTCAAAAGCAGAGTGTGTTTTTGTAAGGCGAGCTAGCGTTTGTTTCCCAGTCCTAAATGGTGTTGAATCACATGCAGTTTCTGGTCCTACGAGCAAGAGTTGTTTTCTGGCAAGAAGAGTCACTATTGTGCTCCAATTGTCATACACAGGGCAAATAGTACTGGCGTCTGTTCCCAGCATGTCCAGTGTATTGGACTGAAGAGGATCTACTGTTCTTGTCAATTTCCTAAGAAGAATTGAATAGATAAGCCCATGTGTGCAGGAAGCACAGTTCTTTTGTTCTGAGGAAGCTCACTGTTCTGGCCCTATAGGAAACACAGTATATTAGAAGAATGCTCTTTTCTCAAAAGCAGAGTGTTTTTCTTGTAAGGCGAGCTAGCGTTTCTTTCCCAGTCCTAAATGGAGTTGAGACCCATGCAGTTTTTGGTCCTACGAGCAAGAGTTTTTTTCTGGTAAGAAGAGTCACTATTGCACTCCCATTGGCATACACAGTGCAAATAGCACTTGCATCTGTTCCCAGCAAGTACAGTGTATTGGACTGAAGAGGATCTACTGTTCATGTCAGTTTCCTAAGCAGAGTTGAACTAGATATGGCCCGTGTGTGTAGGAAGCACAGTTCTTTTGTTCTGAGCAAGCTCACTTTTCGGACCCCTTAGGAAACACAGTAGAGTAGAAGAGTGCTCTTTTCTCAAAAGCAGTGTGTGTTTCATGTAAGGCGAGCTAGCATTTGTTTCCCAGTCCTAAATGGAGTTGAATCACATGCAGTTTCTGGTCCTATGAGCAAGAGTTGTTTTCTGGTAAGGAAAGTCACTATTGCGCTCTCATTGACATACACAGTGCAAATAGCACTCGCGTGTGTTTCCAGCTATTACAGTGTATCGGACTGAAGAGGAGCTACTGTTCTTGTTAGTTTCCTAAGCAGAGTTGAACTAGATATGGCCCGTGTGTGTAGGAAGCACAGTTCTTTTGTTCTCAGCAAGCTCACTGTTCTGGCCCTATAGGAAACACTTTAGAGTAGAAGAGTGCTCTTTTCTCAAAAGCAGAGTGTGTTTCTTGTAAGGCGAGCTAGTGTTTGTTTCCCAGTCCTAAATGGAGTTGAATCACATGCAGTTTCTGGTCCTACGAGCAAGAGATCTTTTTTCGTAAGAAGAGTCACTATTGTGCTGCCATTGCCATACCCAGGACAAATAGCTCTGTTGTCTGTTCCCAGCAAGTACAGTGTATTGGACTGAAGAGTATCTACTGTTCATGTCAGTTTCCTAAGCAGAGTTGAACTAGATATGGCCGTGTGTGGAGGAAGCACAGTTTTTTTGTTCTGAGCAAGCTCACTGTTCGGACCACATAGGAAACACAGTAGAGTAGAAGAGTGATCTTTTCTCTAAAGCAGAGTGTGTTTCTTGTAAGGCGAGCTCGCGTTTGTTTCCCAGTCCTAAATGGAGTTGAATCACATGCAGTTTCTGGTCCTACGAGCAAGAGTTGTTTTCTGGTAAGGAAAGTCACTATTGTGTTCCCACTGCCATACACAGTGCAAATAGCACTCGCGTCTGTTCCCAGCAAGTACAGTGTATCGGACTGAAGAGGAGCTACTGTTTTGTCAGTTTCCTAAGCAGAGTTGAAAGAGATAGGGCCCGTGTGTGTAGGAAGCACAGTTCTCTTGTTCTGAGCAAGCTCACTGTTCTGGCCCCATAGGAAACACAGTAGAGTAGAAGAGTGCTCTTTTCTCTAAAGCAGAGTGTTTTTCTTGTAAGGTGAGCTCGCGTTTGTTTCCCAGTCCTAAATGGAGTTGAGTCACATGCAGTTTTTGGTCCTATGAGAAAGAGTTGTTTTCTGGTAAGAAGAAACACTATTGCTCTCCAATTGCAATAAACAGTGCAAATAGTACTCGCGTCAGTTCCCTTCAAGTACAGTGTATTGGACTGATTAGGAGCTACTGTTCTTGTCAGTTTCCTCAGCAGAGTTGAACTAGATATGATCCATGTGTGTAGGAAGCACAGTTCTTTTGTTCTGAGCAAGCTCACTGTTTGGAACCCATTGAAAACACAGTAGAGTAGAAGAGTGCTCTTTTCTCAAAAGCAGAGTGTGTTTTTGTAAGGCGAGCTAGCGTTTGTTTCCCAGTCCTAAATGGAGTTGAATCACATGCAGTTTCTGGTCCTACGAGCAAGAGTTGTTTTCTGGCAAGAAGAGTCACTATTGCGCTCCAATTTTCATGCACAGGGCAAATGGCACTGGCGTCGGTTCCCAGCAAGTACAGTGTATTGGACTGAAGAGGATCTACTGTTCATGTCTGGTTCCTAAGCAGAATTGAACTAGATATGGCCGTGTGTGGAGGAAGCACAGTTTTTTTGTTCTGAGCAAGCTCACTGTTCGGACCACATAGGAAACACAGTAGAGTAGAAGAGTGATCTTTTCTCTAAAGCAGAGTGTGTTTCTTGTAAGGCGAGCTCGCATTTGTTTCCCAGTCCTAAATGGAGTTGAATCACATGCAGTTTCTGGTCCTATGAGCAAGAGTTGTTTTCTGGTAAGGAAAGTCACTATTGTGTTCCCACTGCCATACACAGTGCAAATAGCACTCGCGTCTGTTCCCAGAAAGTACAGTGTATTGGACTGAAGAGGAGCTACTGTTCTTCTCAGTTTCCTAAGCAGAGTTGAACGAGATAGGGCCCGTGTGTGTAGGAAGCACAGTTCTCTTGTTCTGAGCAAGCTCACTGTTCTGGCCCTATAGGAAACACAGTAGAGAAGAAGAGTGCTCTTTTCTCTAAAGCAGAGTGTGTTTCTTGTAAGGCGAGCTAGTGTTTGTTTCCCAGTCCTAAATGGAGTTGAATCACATGCAGTTTCTGGTCCTACAAGCAAGAGATCTTTTTTCGTAAGAAGAGTCACTATTGTGCTGCCATTGCCATACACAGGACAAATAGCACTGTTGTCTGTTCCCAGCAAGTACAGTGTATTGGACTGAAGAGTATCTACTGTTCATGTCAGTTTCCTAAGCAGAGTTGAACTAGATATGGCCGTGTGTGGAGGAAGCACAGTTTTTTTGTTCTGAGCAAGCTCACTGTTCGGACCACATAGGAAACACAGTAGAGTAGAAGAGTGATCTTTTCTCTAAAGCAGAGTGTGTTTCTTGTAAGGCGAGCTCGCGTTTGTTTCCCAGTCCTAAATGGAGTTGAATCACATGCAGTTTGTGGTCCTAGGAGCAAGAGTTGTTTTCTGGTAAGGAAAGTCACTATTGTGTTCCCACTGCCATACACAGTGCAAATAGCACTCGCGTCTGTTCCCAGAAAGTACAGTGTATCGGACTGAAGAGGAGCTACTGTTCTTGTCAGTTTCCTAAGCAGAGTTGAAAGAGATAGGGCCCGTGTGTGTAGGAAGCACAGTTCTCTTGTTCTGAGCAAGCTCACTGTTCTGGCCCTATAGGAAACACAGTAGAGAAGAAGAGTGCTCTTTTCTCTAAAGCAGAGTGTTTTTCTTGTAAGGCGAGCTAGCGTTTGTTTCCCAGTCCTAAATGGAGTTGAATCACATGCAGTTTTTGGTCCTACGAGCAAGAGTTGTTTTCTGGTAAGAAGAGTCACTATTGCGCTCCAAATTCCATACACAGTGCAAATAGCACTCGCGTCTTTTCCCAGCAAGTACAGTGTATTGGACTGAATAGGAGCTACTGTTCTTGTCAGTTTCCTAAGCAGAGTTGAACTAGATATGATCCATGTGTGTAGGAAGCACAGTTCTTTTGTTCTGAGCAAGCTCACTCTTTGGACCCCATAGGAAACACAGTAGAGTAGAAGAGTGCTCTTTTCTCTAAAGCAGAGTGTTTTTCTTGTAAGGTGAGCTCGCGTTTGTTTCCCAGTCCTAAATGGAGTTGAGTCACATGCAGTTTTTGGTCCTATGAGAAAGAGTTGATTTCTGGTAAGAAGAGACACTATTGCTCTCCAATTGCCATAAACAGTGCAAATAGTACTCGCGTCTGTTCCCTTCAAGTACAGTGTATTGGACTGATTAGGAGCTACTGTTCTTGTCAGTTTCCTCAGCAGAGTTGAACTAGATATGATCCGAGTGTGTAGGAAGCACAGTTCTTTTGTTCTGAGCAAGCTCACTGTTTGGACCCCATTGGAAACACAGTAGAGTAGAAGAGTGCTCTTTTCTCAAAAGCAGAGTGTGTTTTTGTAAGGCGAGCTAGCGTTTGTTTCCCAGTCCTAAATGGTGTTGAATCACATGCAGTTTCTGGTCCTACGAGCAAGAGTTGTTTTCTGGCAAGAAGAGTCACTATTGTGCTCCAATTGTCATACACAGGGCAAATAGTACTGGCGTCTGTTCCCAGCATGTCCAGTGTATTGGACTGAAGAGGATCTACTGTTCTTGTCAATTTCCTAAGAAGAATTGAATAGATAAGCCCATGTGTGCAGGAAGCACAGTTCTTTTGTTCTGAGGAAGCTCACTGTTCTGGCCCTATAGGAAACACAGTATATTAGAAGAATGCTCTTTTCTCAAAAGCAGAGTGTTTTTATTGTAAGGCGAGCTAGCGTTTCTTTCCCAGTCCTAAATGGAGTTGAGACCCATGCAGTTTTTGGTCCTACGAGCAAGAGTTTTTTTCTGGTAAGAAGAGTCACTATTGCACTCCCATTGGCATACACAGTGCAAATAGCACTTGCATCTGTTCCCAGCAAGTACAGTGTATTGGACTGAAGAGGATCTACTGTTCATGTCAGTTTCCTAAGCAGAGTTGAACTAGATATGGCCCGTGTGTGTAGGAAGCACAGTTCTTTTGTTCTGAGCAAGCTCACTTTTCGGACCCCTTAGGAAACACAGTAGAGTAGAAGAGTGCTCTTTTCTCAAAAGCAGTGTGTGTTTCATGTAAGGCGAGCTAGCATTTGTTTCCCAGTCCTAAATGGAGTTGAATCACATGCAGTTTCTGGTCCTATGAGCAAGAGTTGTTTTCTGGTAAGGAAAGTCACTATTGCGCTCTCATTGACATACACAGTGCAAATAGCACTCGCGTGTGTTTCCAGCTATTACAGTGTATCGGACTGAAGAGGAGCTACTGTTCTTGTTAGTTTCCTAAGCAGAGTTGAACTAGATATGGCCCGTGTGTGTAGGAAGCACAGTTCTTTTGTTCTCAGCAAGCTCACTGTTCTGGCCCTATAGGAAACACTTTAGAGTAGAAGAGTGCTCTTTTCTCAAAAGCAGAGTGTGTTTCTTGTAAGGCGAGCTAGTGTTTGTTTCCCAGTCCTAAATGGAGTTGAATCACATGCAGTTTCTGGTCCTACGAGCAAGAGATCTTTTTTCGTAAGAAGAGTCACTATTGTGCTGCCATTGCCATACCCAGGACAAATAGCTCTGTTGTCTGTTCCCAGCAAGTACAGTGTATTGGACTGAAGAGTATCTACTGTTCATGTCAGTTTCCTAAGCAGAGTTGAACTAGATATGGCCGTGTGTGGAGGAAGCACAGTTTTTTTGTTCTGAGCAAGCTCACTGTTCGGACCACATAGGAAACACAGTAGAGTAGAAGAGTGATCTTTTCTCTAAAGCAGAGTGTGTTTCTTGTAAGGCGAGCTCGCGTTTGTTTCCCAGTCCTAAATGGAGTTGAATCACATGCAGTTTCTGGTCCTACGAGCAAGAGTTGTTTTCTGGTAAGGAAAGTCACTATTGTGTTCCCACTGCCATACACAGTGCAAATAGCACTCGCGTCTGTTCCCAGCAAGTACAGTGTATCGGACTGAAGAGGAGCTACTGTTTTGTCAGTTTCCTAAGCAGAGTTGAAAGAGATAGGGCCCGTGTGTGTAGGAAGCACAGTTCTCTTGTTCTGAGCAAGCTCACTGTTCTGGCCCCATAGGAAACACAGTAGAGTAGAAGAGTGCTCTTTTCTCTAAAGCAGAGTGTTTTTCTTGTAAGGTGAGCTCGCGTTTGTTTCCCAGTCCTAAATGGAGTTGAGTCACATGCAGTTTTTGGTCCTATGAGAAAGAGTTGTTTTCTGGTAAGAAGAAACACTATTGCTCTCCAATTGCAATAAACAGTGCAAATAGTACTCGCGTCAGTTCCCTTCAAGTACAGTGTATTGGACTGATTAGGAGCTACTGTTCTTGTCAGTTTCCTCAGCAGAGTTGAACTAGATATGATCCATGTGTGTAGGAAGCACAGTTCTTTTGTTCTGAGCAAGCTCACTGTTTGGAACCCATTGAAAACACAGTAGAGTAGAAGAGTGCTCTTTTCTCAAAAGCAGAGTGTGTTTTTGTAAGGCGAGCTAGCGTTTGTTTCCCAGTCCTAAATGGAGTTGAATCACATGCAGTTTCTGGTCCTACGAGCAAGAGTTGTTTTCTGGCAAGAAGAGTCACTATTGCGCTCCAATTTTCATGCACAGGGCAAATGGCACTGGCGTCGGTTCCCAGCAAGTACAGTGTATTGGACTGAAGAGGATCTACTGTTCATGTCTGGTTCCTAAGCAGAATTGAACTAGATATGGCCGTGTGTGGAGGAAGCACAGTTTTTTTGTTCTGAGCAAGCTCACTGTTCGGACCACATAGGAAACACAGTAGAGTAGAAGAGTGATCTTTTCTCTAAAGCAGAGTGTGTTTCTTGTAAGGCGAGCTCGCATTTGTTTCCCAGTCCTAAATGGAATTGAATCACATGCAGTTTCTGGTCCTATGAGCAAGAGTTGTTTTCTGGTAAGGAAAGTCACTATTGTGTTCCCACTGCCATACACAGTGCAAATAGCACTCGCGTCTGTTCCCAGAAAGTACAGTGTATTGGACTGAAGAGGAGCTACTGTTCTTCTCAGTTTCCTAAGCAGAGTTGAACGAGATAGGGCCCGTGTGTGTAGGAAGCACAGTTCTCTTGTTCTGAGCAAGCTCACTGTTCTGGCCCTATAGGAAACACAGTAGAGAAGAAGAGTGCTCTTTTCTCTAAAGCAGAGTGTGTTTCTTGTAAGGCGAGCTAGTGTTTGTTTCCCAGTCCTAAATGGAGTTGAATCACATGCAGTTTCTGGTCCTACAAGCAAGAGATCTTTTTTCGTAAGAAGAGTCACTATTGTGCTGCCATTGCCATACACAGGACAAATAGCACTGTTGTCTGTTCCCAGCAAGTACAGTGTATTGGACTGAAGAGTATCTACTGTTCATGTCAGTTTCCTAAGCAGAGTTGAACTTGATATGGCCGTGTGTGGAGGAAGCACAGTTTTTTTGTTCTGAGCAAGCTCACTGTTCGGACCACATAGGAAACACAGTAGAGTAGAAGAGTGATCTTTTCTCTAAAGCAGAGTGTGTTTCTTGTAAGGCGAGCTCGCGTTTGTTTCCCAGTCCTAAATGGAGTTGAATCACATGCAGTTTGTGGTCCTAGGAGCAAGAGTTGTTTTCTGGTAAGGAAAGTCACTATTGTGTTCCCACTGCCATACACAGTGCAAATAGCACTCGCGTCTGTTCCCAGAAAGTACAGTGTATCGGACTGAAGAGGAGCTACTGTTCTTGTCAGTTTCCTAAGCAGAGTTGAAAGAGATAGGGCCCGTGTGTGTAGGAAGCACAGTTCTCTTGTTCTGAGCAAGCTCACTGTTCTGGCCCTATAGGAAACACAGTAGAGAAGAAGAGTGCTCTTTTCTCTAAAGCAGAGTGTTTTTCTTGTAAGGCGAGCTAGCGTTTGTTTCCCAGTCCTAAATGGAGTTGAATCACATGCAGTTTTTGGTACTACGAGCAAGAGTTGTTTTCTGGTAAGAAGAGTCACTATTGCGCTCCAAATTCCATACACAGTGCAAATAGCACTCGCGTCTTTTCCCAGCAAGTACAGTGTATTGGACTGAATAGGAGCTACTGTTCTTGTCAGTTTCCTAAGCAGAGTTGAACTAGATATGATCCATGTGTGTAGGAAGCACAGTTCTTTTGTTCTGAGCAAGCTCACTCCTTGGACCCCATAGGAAACACAGTAGAGTAGAAGAGTGCTCTTTTCTCTAAAGCAGAGTGTTTTTCTTGTAAGGTGAGCTCGCGTTTGTTTCCCAGTCCTAAATGGAGTTGAGTCACATGCAGTTTTTGGTCCTATGAGAAAGAGTTGTTTTCTGGTAAGAAGAAACACTATTGCTCTCCAATTGCAATAAACAGTGCAAATAGTACTCGCGTCAGTTCCCTTTAAGTACAGTGTATTGGACTGATTAGGAGCTACTGTTCTTGTCAGTTTCCTCAGCAGAGTTGAACTAGATATGATCCATGTGTGTAGGAAGCACAGTTCTTTTGTTCTGAGCAAGCTCACTGTTTGGAACCCATTGAAAACACAGTAGAGTAGAAGAGTGCTCTTTTCTCAAAAGCAGAGTGTGTTTTTGTAAGGCGAGCTAGCGTTTGTTTCCCAGTCCTAAATGGAGTTGAATCACATGCAGTTTCTGGTCCTACGAGCAAGAGTTGTTTTCTGGCAAGAAGAGTCACTATTGCGCTCCAATTTTCATGCACAGGGCAAATGGCACTGGCGTCGGTTCCCAGCAAGTACAGTGTATTGGACTGAAGAGGATCTACTGTTCATGTCTGGTTCCTAAGCAGAATTGAACTAGATATGGCCGTGTGTGGAGGAAGTACAGTTTTTTTGTTCTGAGCAAGCTCACTGTTCGGACCACATAGGAAACACAGTAGAGTAGAAGAGTGATCTTTTCTCTAAAGCAGAGTGTGTTTCTTGTAAGGCGAGCTCGCATTTGTTTCCCAGTCCTAAATGGAGTTGAATCACATGCAGTTTCTGGTCCTACGAGCAAGAGTTGTTTTCTGGTAAGGAAAGTCACTATTGTGTTCCCACTGCCATACACAGTGCAAATAGCACTCGCGTCTGTTCCCAGAAAGTACAGTGTATTGGACTGAAGAGGAGCTACTGTTCTTCTCAGTTTCCTAAGCAGAGTTGAACGAGATAGGGCCCGTGTGTGTAGGAAGCACAGTTCTCTTGTTCTGAGCAAGCTCACTGTTCTGGCCCTATAGGAAACACAGTAGAGAAGAAGAGTGCTCTTTTCTCTAAAGCAGAGTGTGTTTCTTGTAAAGCGAGCTAGCGTTTGTTTCCCAGTCCTAAATGGAGTTGAATCACATGCAGTTTTTGGTCCTAGGAGCAAGAGTTGTTTTCTGGTAAGAAGAGTCACTATTGCGCTCCAAATTCCATACACAGTGCAAATAGCACTCGCGTCTTTTCCCAGCAAGTACAGTGTATTGGACTGAATAGGAGCTACTGTTCTTGTCAGTTTCCTAAGCAGAGTTGAACTAGATATGATCCATGTGTGTAGGAAGCACAGTTCTTTTGTTCTGAGCAAGCTCACTCTTTGGACCCCATAGGAAACACAGTAGAGTAGAAGAGTGCTCTTTTCTCTAAAGCAGAGTGTTTTTCTTGTAAGGTGAGCTCGCGTTTGTTTCCCAGTCCTAAATGGAGTTGAGTCACATGCAGTTTTTGGTCCTATGAGAAAGAGTTGATTTCTGGTAAGAAGAGACACTATTGCTCTCCAATTGCCATAAACAGTGCAAATAGTACTCGCGTCTGTTCCCTTCAAGTACAGTGTATTGGACTGATTAGGAGCTACTGTTCTTGTCAGTTTCCTCAGCAGAGTTGAACTAGATATGATCCGAGTGTGTAGGAAGCACAGTTCTTTTGTTCTGAGCAAGCTCACTGTTTGGACCCCATTGGAAACACAGTAGAGTAGAAGAGTGCTCTTTTCTCAAAAGCAGAGTGTGTTTTTGTAAGGCGAGCTAGCGTTTGTTTCCCAGTCCTAAATGGTGTTGAATCACATGCAGTTTCTGGTCCTACGAGCAAGAGTTGTTTTCTGGCAAGAAGAGTCACTATTGTGCTCCAATTGTCATACACAGGGCAAATAGTACTGGCGTCTGTTCCCAGCATGTCCAGTGTATTGGACTGAAGAGGATCTACTGTTCTTGTCAATTTCCTAAGAAGAATTGAATAGATAAGCCCATGTGTGCAGGAAGCACAGTTCTTTTGTTCTGAGGAAGCTCACTGTTCTGGCCCTATAGGAAACACAGTATATTAGAAGAATGCTCTTTTCTCAAAAGCAGAGTGTTTTTATTGTAAGGCGAGCTAGCGTTTCTTTCCCAGTCCTAAATGGAGTTGAGACCCATGCAGTTTTTGGTCCTACGAGCAAGAGTTTTTTTCTGGTAAGAAGAGTCACTATTGCACTCCCATTGGCATACACAGTGCAAATAGCACTTGCATCTGTTCCCAGCAAGTACAGTGTATTGGACTGAAGAGGATCTACTGTTCATGTCAGTTTCCTAAGCAGAGTTGAACTAGATATGGCCCGTGTGTGTAGGAAGCACAGTTCTTTTGTTCTGAGCAAGCTCACTTTTCGGACCCCTTAGGAAACACAGTAGAGTAGAAGAGTGCTCTTTTCTCAAAAGCAGTGTGTGTTTCATGTAAGGCGAGCTAGCATTTGTTTCCCAGTCCTAAATGGAGTTGAATCACATGCAGTTTCTGGTCCTATGAGCAAGAGTTGTTTTCTGGTAAGGAAAGTCACTATTGCGCTCTCATTGACATACACAGTGCAAATAGCACTCGCGTGTGTTTCCAGCTATTACAGTGTATCGGACTGAAGAGGAGCTACTGTTCTTGTTAGTTTCCTAAGCAGAGTTGAACTAGATATGGCCCGTGTGTGTAGGAAGCACAGTTCTTTTGTTCTCAGCAAGCTCACTGTTCTGGCCCTATAGGAAACACTTTAGAGTAGAAGAGTGCTCTTTTCTCAAAAGCAGAGTGTGTTTCTTGTAAGGCGAGCTAGTGTTTGTTTCCCAGTCCTAAATGGAGTTGAATCACATGCAGTTTCTGGTCCTACGAGCAAGAGATCTTTTTTCGTAAGAAGAGTCACTATTGTGCTGCCATTGCCATACCCAGGACAAATAGCTCTGTTGTCTGTTCCCAGCAAGTACAGTGTATTGGACTGAAGAGTATCTACTGTTCATGTCAGTTTCCTAAGCAGAGTTGAACTAGATATGGCCGTGTGTGGAGGAAGCACAGTTTTTTTGTTCTGAGCAAGCTCACTGTTCGGACCACATAGGAAACACAGTAGAGTAGAAGAGTGATCTTTTCTCTAAAGCAGAGTGTGTTTCTTGTAAGGCGAGCTCGCGTTTGTTTCCCAGTCCTAAATGGAGTTGAATCACATGCAGTTTCTGGTCCTACGAGCAAGAGTTGTTTTCTGGTAAGGAAAGTCACTATTGTGTTCCCACTGCCATACACAGTGCAAATAGCACTCGCGTCTGTTCCCAGCAAGTACAGTGTATCGGACTGAAGAGGAGCTACTGTTTTGTCAGTTTCCTAAGCAGAGTTGAAAGAGATAGGGCCCGTGTGTGTAGGAAGCACAGTTCTCTTGTTCTGAGCAAGCTCACTGTTCTGGCCCCATAGGAAACACAGTAGAGTAGAAGAGTGCTCTTTTCTCTAAAGCAGAGTGTTTTTCTTGTAAGGTGAGCTCGCGTTTGTTTCCCAGTCCTAAATGGAGTTGAGTCACATGCAGTTTTTGGTCCTATGAGAAAGAGTTGTTTTCTGGTAAGAAGAAACACTATTGCTCTCCAATTGCAATAAACAGTGCAAATAGTACTCGCGTCAGTTCCCTTCAAGTACAGTGTATTGGACTGATTAGGAGCTACTGTTCTTGTCAGTTTCCTCAGCAGAGTTGAACTAGATATGATCCATGTGTGTAGGAAGCACAGTTCTTTTGTTCTGAGCAAGCTCACTGTTTGGAACCCATTGAAAACACAGTAGAGTAGAAGAGTGCTCTTTTCTCAAAAGCAGAGTGTGTTTTTGTAAGGCGAGCTAGCGTTTGTTTCCCAGTCCTAAATGGAGTTGAATCACATGCAGTTTCTGGTCCTACGAGCAAGAGTTGTTTTCTGGCAAGAAGAGTCACTATTGCGCTCCAATTTTCATGCACAGGGCAAATGGCACTGGCGTCGGTTCCCAGCAAGTACAGTGTATTGGACTGAAGAGGATCTACTGTTCATGTCTGGTTCCTAAGCAGAATTGAACTAGATATGGCCGTGTGTGGAGGAAGCACAGTTTTTTTGTTCTGAGCAAGCTCACTGTTCGGACCACATAGGAAACACAGTAGAGTAGAAGAGTGATCTTTTCTCTAAAGCAGAGTGTGTTTCTTGTAAGGCGAGCTCGCATTTGTTTCCCAGTCCTAAATGGAGTTGAATCACATGCAGTTTCTGGTCCTATGAGCAAGAGTTGTTTTCTGGTAAGGAAAGTCACTATTGTGTTCCCACTGCCATACACAGTGCAAATAGCACTCGCGTCTGTTCCCAGAAAGTACAGTGTATTGGACTGAAGAGGAGCTACTGTTCTTCTCAGTTTCCTAAGCAGAGTTGAACGAGATAGGGCCCGTGTGTGTAGGAAGCACAGTTCTCTTGTTCTGAGCAAGCTCACTGTTCTGGCCCTATAGGAAACACAGTAGAGAAGAAGAGTGCTCTTTTCTCTAAAGCAGAGTGTGTTTCTTGTAAGGCGAGCTAGTGTTTGTTTCCCAGTCCTAAATGGAGTTGAATCACATGCAGTTTCTGGTCCTACAAGCAAGAGATCTTTTTTCGTAAGAAGAGTCACTATTGTGCTGCCATTGCCATACACAGGACAAATAGCACTGTTGTCTGTTCCCAGCAAGTACAGTGTATTGGACTGAAGAGTATCTACTGTTCATGTCAGTTTCCTAAGCAGAGTTGAACTTGATATGGCCGTGTGTGGAGGAAGCACAGTTTTTTTGTTCTGAGCAAGCTCACTGTTCGGACCACATAGGAAACACAGTAGAGTAGAAGAGTGATCTTTTCTCTAAAGCAGAGTGTGTTTCTTGTAAGGCGAGCTCGCGTTTGTTTCCCAGTCCTAAATGGAGTTGAATCACATGCAGTTTGTGGTCCTAGGAGCAAGAGTTGTTTTCTGGTAAGGAAAGTCACTATTGTGTTCCCACTGCCATACACAGTGCAAATAGCACTCGCGTCTGTTCCCAGAAAGTACAGTGTATCGGACTGAAGAGGAGCTACTGTTCTTGTCAGTTTCCTAAGCAGAGTTGAAAGAGATAGGGCCCGTGTGTGTAGGAAGCACAGTTCTCTTGTTCTGAGCAAGCTCACTGTTCTGGCCCTATAGGAAACACAGTAGAGAAGAAGAGTGCTCTTTTCTCTAAAGCAGAGTGTTTTTCTTGTAAGGCGAGCTAGCGTTTGTTTCCCAGTCCTAAATGGAGTTGAATCACATGCAGTTTTTGGTACTACGAGCAAGAGTTGTTTTCTGGTAAGAAGAGTCACTATTGCGCTCCAAATTCCATACACAGTGCAAATAGCACTCGCGTCTTTTCCCAGCAAGTACAGTGTATTGGACTGAATAGGAGCTACTGTTCTTGTCAGTTTCCTAAGCAGAGTTGAACTAGATATGATCCATGTGTGTAGGAAGCACAGTTCTTTTGTTCTGAGCAAGCTCACTCCTTGGACCCCATAGGAAACACAGTAGAGTAGAAGAGTGCTCTTTTCTCTAAAGCAGAGTGTTTTTCTTGTAAGGTGAGCTCGCGTTTGTTTCCCAGTCCTAAATGGAGTTGAGTCACATGCAGTTTTTGGTCCTATGAGAAAGAGTTGTTTTCTGGTAAGAAGAAACACTATTGCTCTCCAATTGCAATAAACAGTGCAAATAGTACTCGCGTCAGTTCCCTTTAAGTACAGTGTATTGGACTGATTAGGAGCTACTGTTCTTGTCAGTTTCCTCAGCAGAGTTGAACTAGATATGATCCATGTGTGTAGGAAGCACAGTTCTTTTGTTCTGAGCAAGCTCACTGTTTGGAACCCATTGAAAACACAGTAGAGTAGAAGAGTGCTCTTTTCTCAAAAGCAGAGTGTGTTTTTGTAAGGCGAGCTAGCGTTTGTTTCCCAGTCCTAAATGGAGTTGAATCACATGCAGTTTCTGGTCCTACGAGCAAGAGTTGTTTTCTGGCAAGAAGAGTCACTATTGCGCTCCAATTTTCATGCACAGGGCAAATGGCACTGGCGTCGGTTCCCAGCAAGTACAGTGTATTGGACTGAAGAGGATCTACTGTTCATGTCTGGTTCCTAAGCAGAATTGAACTAGATATGGCCGTGTGTGGAGGAAGTACAGTTTTTTTGTTCTGAGCAAGCTCACTGTTCGGACCACATAGGAAACACAGTAGAGTAGAAGAGTGATCTTTTCTCTAAAGCAGAGTGTGTTTCTTGTAAGGCGAGCTCGCATTTGTTTCCCAGTCCTAAATGGAGTTGAATCACATGCAGTTTCTGGTCCTACGAGCAAGAGTTGTTTTCTGGTAAGGAAAGTCACTATTGTGTTCCCACTGCCATACACAGTGCAAATAGCACTCGCGTCTGTTCCCAGAAAGTACAGTGTATTGGACTGAAGAGGAGCTACTGTTCTTCTCAGTTTCCTAAGCAGAGTTGAACGAGATAGGGCCCGTGTGTGTAGGAAGCACAGTTCTCTTGTTCTGAGCAAGCTCACTGTTCTGGCCCTATAGGAAACACAGTAGAGAAGAAGAGTGCTCTTTTCTCTAAAGCAGAGTGTGTTTCTTGTAAAGCGAGCTAGCGTTTGTTTCCCAGTCCTAAATGGAGTTGAATCACATGCAGTTTTTGGTCCTAGGAGCAAGAGTTGTTTTCTGGTAAGAAGAGTCACTATTGCGCTCCAAATTCCATACACAGTGCAAATAGCACTCGCGTCTTTTCCCAGCAAGTACAGTGTATTGGACTGAATAGGAGCTACTGTTCTTGTCAGTTTCCTAAGCAGAGTTGAACTAGATATGATCCATGTGTGTAGGAAGCACAGTTCTTTTGTTCTGAGCAAGCTCACTCTTTGGACCCCATAGGAAACACAGTAGAGTAGAAGAGTGCTCTTTTCTCTAAAGCAGAGTGTTTTTCTTGTAAGGTGAGCTCGCGTTTGTTTCCCAGTCCTAAATGGAGTTGAGTCACATGCAGTTTTTGGTCCTATGAGAAAGAGTTGATTTCTGGTAAGAAGAGACACTATTGCTCTCCAATTGCCATAAACAGTGCAAATAGTACTCGCGTCTGTTCCCTTCAAGTACAGTGTATTGGACTGATTAGGAGCTACTGTTCTTGTCAGTTTCCTCAGCAGAGTTGAACTAGATATGATCCGAGTGTGTAGGAAGCACAGTTCTTTTGTTCTGAGCAAGCTCACTGTTTGGACCCCATTGGAAACACAGTAGAGTAGAAGAGTGCTCTTTTCTCAAAAGCAGAGTGTGTTTTTGTAAGGCGAGCTAGCGTTTGTTTCCCAGTCCTAAATGGTGTTGAATCACATGCAGTTTCTGGTCCTACGAGCAAGAGTTGTTTTCTGGCAAGAAGAGTCACTATTGTGCTCCAATTGTCATACACAGGGCAAATAGTACTGGCGTCTGTTCCCAGCATGTCCAGTGTATTGGACTGAAGAGGATCTACTGTTCTTGTCAATTTCCTAAGAAGAATTGAATAGATAAGCCCATGTGTGCAGGAAGCACAGTTCTTTTGTTCTGAGGAAGCTCACTGTTCTGGCCCTATAGGAAACACAGTATATTAGAAGAATGCTCTTTTCTCAAAAGCAGAGTGTTTTTATTGTAAGGCGAGCTAGCGTTTCTTTCCCAGTCCTAAATGGAGTTGAGACCCATGCAGTTTTTGGTCCTACGAGCAAGAGTTTTTTTCTGGTAAGAAGAGTCACTATTGCACTCCCATTGGCATACACAGTGCAAATAGCACTTGCATCTGTTCCCAGCAAGTACAGTGTATTGGACTGAAGAGGATCTACTGTTCATGTCAGTTTCCTAAGCAGAGTTGAACTAGATATGGCCCGTGTGTGTAGGAAGCACAGTTCTTTTGTTCTGAGCAAGCTCACTTTTCGGACCCCTTAGGAAACACAGTAGAGTAGAAGAGTGCTCTTTTCTCAAAAGCAGTGTGTGTTTCATGTAAGGCGAGCTAGCATTTGTTTCCCAGTCCTAAATGGAGTTGAATCACATGCAGTTTCTGGTCCTATGAGCAAGAGTTGTTTTCTGGTAAGGAAAGTCACTATTGCGCTCTCATTGACATACACAGTGCAAATAGCACTCGCGTGTGTTTCCAGCTATTACAGTGTATCGGACTGAAGAGGAGCTACTGTTCTTGTTAGTTTCCTAAGCAGAGTTGAACTAGATATGGCCCGTGTGTGTAGGAAGCACAGTTCTTTTGTTCTCAGCAAGCTCACTGTTCTGGCCCTATAGGAAACACTTTAGAGTAGAAGAGTGCTCTTTTCTCAAAAGCAGAGTGTGTTTCTTGTAAGGCGAGCTAGTGTTTGTTTCCCAGTCCTAAATGGAGTTGAATCACATGCAGTTTCTGGTCCTACGAGCAAGAGATTTTTTTTTCGTAAGAAGAGTCACTATTGTGCTGCCATTGCCATACACAGGACAAATAGCTCTGTTGTCTGTTCCCAGCAAGTACAGTGTATTGGACTGAAGAGTATCTACTGTTCATGTCAGTTTCCTAAGCAGAGTTGAACTAGATATGGCCGTGTGTGGAGGAAGCACAGTTTTTTTGTTCTGAGCAAGCTCACTGTTCGGACCACATAGGAAACACAGTAGAGTAGAAGAGTGATCTTTTCTCTAAAGCAGAGTGTGTTTCTTGTAAGGCGAGCTCGCGTTTGTTTCCCAGTCCTAAATGGAGTTGAATCACATGCAGTTTCTGGTCCTACGAGCAAGAGTTGTTTTCTGGTAAGGAAAGTCACTATTGTGTTCCCACTGCCATATACAGTGCAAATAGCACTCGCGTCTGTTCCCAGCAAGTACAGTGTATCGGACTGAAGAGGAGCTACTGTTTTGTCAGTTTCCTAAGCAGAGTTGAAAGAGATAGGGCCCGTGTGTGTAGGAAGCACAGTTCTCTTGTTCTGAGCAAGCTCACTGTTCTGGCCCTATAGGAAACACAGTAGAGAAGAAGAGTGCTCTTTTCTCTAAAGCAGAGTGTGTTTCTTGTAAGGCGAGCTAGCGTTTGTTTCCCAGTCCTAAATGGAGTTGAATCACATGCAGTTTTTGGTACTACGAGCAAGAGTTGTTTTCTGGTAAGAGGAAACACTATTGCTCTCCAATTGCCATAAACAGTGCAAATAGTACTCGCGTCTGTTCCCTTCAAGTACAGTGTATTGGACTGATTAGGAGCTACTGTTCTTGTCAGTTTCCTCAGCAGAGTTGAACTAGATATGAACCCTGTGTGTAGGAAGCACAGTTCTTTTGTTCTGAGCAAGCTCACTGTTTGGAACCCATTGGAAACACAGTAGAGTAGAAGAGTGCT
Source organism: Peromyscus eremicus (assembly GCF_949786415.1). Classification (NCBI taxonomy): domain Eukaryota; kingdom Metazoa; phylum Chordata; class Mammalia; order Rodentia; family Cricetidae; genus Peromyscus; species Peromyscus eremicus. The sequence continues at coordinate 77,852 of NW_026736105.1, forward strand.
CTTTTCTCAAAAGCAGAGTGTGTTTTTGTAAGGCGAGCTAGCGTTTGTTTCCCAGTCCTAAATGGAGTTGAATCACATGCAGTTTCTGGTCCTACGAGCAAGAGTTGTTTTCTGGCAAGAAGAGTCACTATTGCGCTCCAATTTTCATACACAGGGCAAATGGCACTGGCGTCGGTTCCCAGCAAGTACAGTGTATTGGACTGAAGAGGATCTACTGTTCATGTCTGGTTCCTAAGCAGAATTGAACTAGATATGGCCGTGTGTGGAGGAAGCACAGTTTTTTTGTTCTGAGCAAGCTCACTGTTCGGACCACATAGGAAACACAGTAGAGTAGAAGAGTGATCTTTTCTCTAAAGCAGAGTGTGTTTCTTGTAAGGCGAGCTCGCATTTGTTTCCCAGTCCTAAATGGAGTTGAATCACATGCAGTTTCTGGTCCTACGAGCAAGAGTTGTTTTCTGGTAAGGAAAGTCACTACTGTGTTCCCACTGCCATACACAGTGCAAATAGCACTCGCGTCTGTTCCCAGAAAGTACAGTGTATTGGACTGAAGAGGAGCTACTGTTCTTCTCAGTTTCCTAAGCAGAGTTGAACGAGATAGGGCCCGTGTGTGTAGGAAGCACAGTTCTCTTGTTCTGAGCAAGCTCACTGTTCTGGCCCTATAGGAAACACAGTAGAGAAGAAGAGTGCTCTTTTCTCTAAAGCAGAGTGTGTTTCTTGTAAGGCGAGCTAGCGTTTGTTTCCCAGTCCTAAATGGAGTTGAATCACATGCAGTTTTTGGTCCTAGGAGCAAGAGTTGTTTTCTGGTAAGAAGAGTCACTATTGCGCTCCAAATTCCATACACAGTGCAAATAGCACTCGCGTCTTTTCCCAGCAAGTACAGTGTATTGGACTGAATAGGAGCTACTGTTCTTGTCAGTTTCCTAAGCAGAGTTGAACTAGATATGATCCATGTGTGTAGGAAGCACAGTTCTTTTGTTCTGAGCAAGCTCACTCTTTGGACCCCATAGGAAACACAGTAGAGTAGAAGAGTGCTCTTTTCTCTAAAGCAGAGTGTTTTTCTTGTAAGGTGAGCTCGCGTTTGTTTCCCAGTCCTAAATGGAGTTGAGTCACATGCAGTTTTTGGTCCTATGAGAAAGAGTTGTTTTCTGGTAAGAAGAGACACTATTGCTCTCCAATTGCCATAAACAGTGCAAATAGTACTCGCGTCTGTTCCCTTCAAGTACAGTGTATTGGACTGATTAGGAGCTACTGTTCTTGTCAGTTTCCTCAGCAGAGTTGAACTAGATATGATCCGTGTGTTTAGGAAGCACAGTTCTTTTGTTCTGAGCAAGCTCACTGTTTGGAACCCATTGGAAACACAGTAGAGTAGAAGAGTGCTCTTTTCTCAAAAGCAGAGTGTGTTTTTGTAAGGCGAGCTAGCGTTTGTTTCCCAGTCCTAAATGGTGTTGAATCACATGCAGTTTCTGGTCCTACGAGCAAGAGTTGTTTTCTGGCAGGAAGAGTCACTATTGTGCTCCAATTGTCATACACAGAGCAAATAGCACTGGCGTTGGTTCCCAGCATGTACAGTGTATTGGACTGATGAGGATCTACTGTTCTTGTCAGGTTCCTAAGCAGAGTTGAACTAGATATGGCCGCGTGTGGAGGAAGCACAGTTTTTTGTTCTGAGCAAGCTCACTGTTAGGACCACATAGGAAACACAGTAGAGTAGAAGAGTGATCTTTTCTCTAAAGCAGAGTGTGTTTCTTGTAAGGCGAGCTCGCGTTTGTTTCCCAGTCCTAAATGGAGTTGAATCACATGCAGTTTCTGGTCCTACGAGCAAGAGTTGTTTTCTGGTAAGGAAAGTCACTATTGTGTTCCCACTGCCATACACAGTGCAAATAGCACTCGTGTCTGTTCCCAGAAAGTACAGTGTATTGGAGTGAAGAGGAGCTACTGTTCTTCTCAGTTTCCTAAGCAGAGTTGAACGAGATAGGGCCCGTGTGTGTAGGAAGCACAGTTCTTTTGTTCTGAGCAAGCACACTGTTCTGGCCCTATAGGAAACACAGTAGAGAAGAAGAGTGCTCTTTTCTCTAAAGCAGAGTGTGTTTCTTGTAAGGCGAGCTAGCGTTTGTTTCCCAGTCCTAAATGGAGTTGAATCACATGCAGTTTTTGGTACTACGAGCAAGAGTTGTTTTCTGGTAAGAAGAGTCACTATTGCGCTCCAAATTCCATACACAGTGCAAATAGCACTCGCGTCTTTTCCCAGCAAGTACAGTGTATTGGACTGAATAGGAGCTACTGTTCTTGTCAGTTTCCTAAGCAGAGTTGAACTAGATATGATCCATGTGTGTAGGAAGCACAGTTCTTTTGTTCTGAGCAAGCTCACTCTTTGGACCCCATAGGAAACACAGTAGAGTAGAAGAGTGCTCTTTTCTCAAAAGCAGAGTGTGTTTTTGTAAGGCGAGCTAGCGTTTGTTTCCCAGTCCTAAATGGTGTTGAATCACATGCAGTTTCTGGTCCCACGAGCAAGAGTTGTTTTCTGGCAAGAAGAGTCACTATTGTGCTCCAATTGTCATACACAGAGCAAATAGCACTGGCGTCGGTTCCCAGCATGTACAGTGTATTGGACTGATGAGGATCTACTGTTCTTGTCAGGTTCCTAAGCAGAGTTGAACTAGATATGGCCGTGTGTGCATGAAGCACAGTTCTTTTGTTCTGAGCAAGCTCACTGTTCTGGCCCTATAGGAAACTCAGTAGAGTAGAAGAGTGCTCTTTTCTCTAAAGCAGAGTGTGTTTCTTGTAAGGCGAGCTAGCGTTTGTTTTCCAGTCCTAAATGGAGTTGAGTCACATGCAGTTTTTGGTCCCACGAGCAAGAGTTGTTTTCTGGTAAGAAGAGTCACTATTGCGCTCCTATTGCCATACACAGTGCAAATAGCACTAGCGTCTGTTCCCAGCAAGTACAGTGTATTGGACTGAATAGGAGCTACTGTTCTTGTCAGTTTCCAAAGCATAGTTGAACTAGATATGGTCCGTGTGTGTAGGAAGCACAGTTCTTTTGTTCTCAGCAAGCTCACTGTTCTGGCCCTATAGGAAACACAGTAGAGTAGAACAGTGCTCTTTTCACAAAAGCAGAGTGTGTTTCTTGTAAGGCGAGCTAGCGGTTGTTTCCCAGTCCTAAATGGAGTTAAATCACATGCAGTTACTGGTCCTACGAGCAAGAGTTGTTTTATGGTAAGGAAGTCACTATTGTGCTCCCATTGCCATACACAGTGCAAATAGCACTCGCGTCTATTCCCAGCAAGTACAGTGTATCGGACTGAAGAGGAGCTATTTTTCTTGTCAGTTTCCTAAGCAGAGTTGAGCGAGATATGGCCCGTGTGTGTAGGAAGCTCAGTTCTTTTGTTTTGAGCAAGCTCACTGTTTTGACCACATCGGAAACACAGTAGAGTAGAAGAGTGCTCTTTTCTCAAAAGCAGAGTGAGTTTCTTGTAAGGCGAGCTAGCATTTGTTTCCCAGTCCTAAATGGAGTTGAATCACATGCAGTTTCTGGTCCTACGAGCAAGAGTTGTTTTCTGGTAAGGAAAGTCACTATTGTGCTCCCATTGCCATACACAGTGCAAATAGCACACCCGTCTCTTACCAGCAATTACAGTGTATCGGACTGAAAAGGAGCTACTGTTCTTGTCAGTTTCCTAAGCAGAGTTGAACTAGATGTGGTCCCTGTATAGGAAGCACAGTTTTCTGATCTGAGCAAGCTCACTGTTTGGACCCCATAGGAAACACAGTAGAGTAGAAGAGTGCTCTTTTCTCAAAAGCAGAGTGTGTTTCTTGTAAGGTGAGCTAGCGTTTGTTTCCCAGTCCTAAATGAAGTTGAATTACATGCAGTTTCTGGTCCTATGAGCAAGAGTTTTTTCTGGTAAGAAGAGTCACTCTTGCGCTCCCATTGCCATACACAGTGCAAATAGCACTGGCGTCTGTTCCCAGCTAGTACAGTGTATTGGACTGAAGAGAAGCTACTGTTCTTGTCAGTTTCCTAAGCAGAGTTGAACTAGATATGGCCCGTGTGTGTAGGAAGCACAGTTTTCTGTTCTGAGCAAGCTCACTGTTTGGACCCCATAGGAAACACAGTAGAGTAGAAGAGTGCTCTTTTCTCAAAAGCAGAGTTTGTTTCGTGTAAGGCGAGCTAGCGTTTGTTTTCTTGTCCTAAATGGAGTTGAATCACATGCAGTTTCTGGTCCTACGAGCAAGAGTTGTTTTCTGGTAAGAAGAGTCACTATTGCGCTGCCATTGCCATACACAAGACAAATAGCACTGGCGTCTGTTCCCAGCAAGTACAGTGTATTGGACTGAAGAGGATCAACTGTTCTTGTTAGGTTTATAAGCAGAATTGAACTAGATATGGCCCGTGTGTGTAGGAAGCACAGTTCTTTTGTTCTGAGCAAGCTCACTTTTCGGACCCCATAGGAAACAAAGTAGAGTAGAAGAGTGCTCTTTTCTCTAAAGCAGATTGTGTTTCTTGAAAGGCGAGCTAGCATTTGTTTCCCAGTCCTAAATGGAGTTGAATCACATGCAGTTTCTGGTCCTATGAGCAAGAGTTGTTTTCTGGTAAGGAAAGTCACTATTGTGCTCCCATTGCCGTACACAGTGCAAATAGCACTCCCATCTGTTCCCAGCAAGTACAGTGTATTGGACTGAAGAGGAGCTACTGTTCTTCTCAGTTTCCTAAGCAGAGTTGAACGAGATAGGGCCCGTGTGTGTAGGAAGCACAGTTCTTTTGTTCTGAGCAAGCACACTGTTCTGGCCCTATAGGAAACACAGTAGAGAAGAAGAGTGCTCTTTTCTCTAAAGCAGAGTGTGTTTCTTGTAAGGCGAGCTAGCGTTTGTTTCCCAGTCCTAAATGGAGTTGAATCACATGCAGTTTTTGGTACTACGAGCAAGAGTTGTTTTCTGGTAAGAAGAGTCACTATTGCGCTCCAAATTCCATACACAGTGCAAATAGCACTCGCGTCTTTTCCCAGCAAGTACAGTGTATTGGACTGAATAGGAGCTACTGTTCTTGTCAGTTTCCTAAGCAGAGTTGAACTAGATATGATCCATGTGTGTAGGAAGCACAGTTCTTTTGTTCTGAGCAAGCTCACTCTTTGGACCCCATAGGAAACACAGTAGAGTAGAAGAGTGCTCTTTTCTCAAAAGCAGAGTGTGTTTTTGTAAGGCGAGCTAGCGTTTGTTTCCCAGTCCTAAATGGTGTTGAATCACATGCAGTTTCTGGTCCCACGAGCAAGAGTTGTTTTCTGGCAAGAAGAGTCACTATTGTGCTCCAATTGTCATACACAGAGCAAATAGCACTGGCGTCGGTTCCCAGCATGTACAGTGTATTGGACTGATGAGGATCTACTGTTCTTGTCAGGTTCCTAAGCAGAGTTGAACTAGATATGGCCGTGTGTGCATGAAGCACAGTTCTTTTGTTCTGAGCAAGCTCACTGTTCTGGCCCTATAGGAAACACAGTAGAGTAGAAGAGTGCTCTTTTCTCTAAAGCAGAGTGTGTTTCTTGTAAGGCGAGCTAGCGTTTGTTTTCCAGTCCTAAATGGAGTTGAGTCACATGCAGTTTTTGGTCCCACGAGCAAGAGTTGTTTTCTGGTAAGAAGAGTCACTATTGCGCTCCTATTGCCATACACAGTGCAAATAGCACTAGCGTCTGTTCCCAGCAAGTACAGTGTATTGGACTGAATAGGAGCTACTGTTCTTGTCAGTTTCCAAAGCATAGTTGAACTAGACATGGTCCGTGTGTGTAGGAAGCACAGTTCTTTTGTTCTCAGCAAGCTCACTGTTCTGGCCCTATAGGAAACACAGTAGAGTAGAACAGTGCTCTTTTCACAAAAGCAGAGTGTGTTTCTTGTAAGGCGAGCTAGCGGTTGTTTCCCAGTCCTAAATGGAGTTAAATCACATGCAGTTACTGGTCCTACGAGCAAGAGTTGTTTTATGGTAAGGAAGTCACTATTGTGCTCCCATTGCCATACACAGTGCAAATAGCACTCGCGTCTATTCCCAGCAAGTAGAGTGTATCGGACTGAAGAGGAGCTATTTTTCTTGTCAGTTTCCTAAGCAGAGTTGAGCGAGATATGGCCCGTGTGTGTAGGAAGCTCAGTTCTTTTGTTTTGAGCAAGCT